>NC_065451.1:41373862-41681176 GCF_917563875.1 Diabrotica virgifera virgifera | reverse complement strand
TCCTTGCATAATCAGTTGGAGCAAGTGGTATCTCTCTACACTTGTAATATGTCCGAGATACTCCAATTTGCTTGTTTTTCACAAGATTGTATTAAAAATTTCCATTTCTTTATTCATCATTCTCAGAACCTCTTTATTTTGTGACATAAGTATTATGTCCTTCATTCCATAAAACAAAGTCTAGAACACATAGCACCTCGCCAATCTAACTCTTAACCCCAACTTTATCTGCACAACCTCTTGTGCAGAGCATTCTTCTCATTTTGTTCAAATCTGCTCTAGCCTTTTCTATTCTGATTTTGATTTCCTCGAAGCGATCATTTGTGGAGTTAATCATTGTTCCAAGATATGCATATTTGTTCATCCGTTTGACTTTGGTTCCATATATTAAAAGATTTTTTTGCTGCTTTATCGTCCTACCGAACTCGTGGTTAATCTATCTCAAAGGTCCCCAAACTATTTTTTCTTGTAGACCACTTTATAAAAAATTTACTGATTTCGGTGGACCCCCAAACCAGTATCTTCTTCTTTTAAAAATAATGTTTTAATAGAAGGGACTCAAAATGTGATTATTAGGCATTATAACAAATGTTTTTTTTTATTTAAAACAAGTTTTTGATCAAATTTTAGTGTAAAAAGCGTTAAAATACTGTTGTTTATATTTTCCTTCATTCCCAAAAATACATATTCTTCTATTTGGCTGAAAATTTGCCCACAGATAGCCAAAACACAGGACTTTAAGTGGTTAAAAGAATTTGTATAGTTTTACAATACATACAAGAAAAGTTACATGCAATAATATCCGAGTCAAAATTATATAGTCCAGTCGGGTTAGCCTTTGATTTTGCATGCCGAGCCGAGCACCCAAGCAAGATACTATTTTTCTAATCTTTAGGAGGTCAATAGTAGTGGAAATTTAAAATCGCGAATGAATTCCGCCGTGGCGTTAGCCGCCATCTTGATTTTAAAAGAGAACCGTTTTTGCTCAATATCTCCGCCATTTTTAACTTTTCGACAAAAAGTGTACGGACTGAAATTGTTGAAATTATGATTTCCTATAATTTCTTTTATTATAAATTTTTTTGTGCCGTCGATATTTTCCGAGTTATGGGGGGGGGGGGGGAATAGTGACATTTAGAGCAATAATTATTATTGAATTATCTCGTTTATTATTAGTTTTAGAACAAAAATGTACCTATACAAAAATAGAGAGGATTATATTTTATATAATTTTGATCTCTTTAATTTTTGTGCTAAAATCAATATTTGAGGTTTTACGTATACGATAAAGACGCGAGCATAAGACCTGATTGGTTTGATAGCAGGGGTTTTTGTTCAATATATCCGCCATTTTCAACTTTTCCACAAAAAATGGTAGGAACTGAAATTGTTAAAAATAAATCGTGTTTACAATCATTTTTACAATTTTTTTAATCATTTTTTTCGTTCGGTCGATGTTTTCCGAGTTAATTCTACTTACAGTAGATGCCTATATTTTTAACTCTGATATTATTCCACGTATTTTTCTGTATTGCAAAACTATTCAAATTCTTTTATCAACTTATAGTCCTGTATTTTGGCTATCTGTGACCAAATTTTCAGTCAAATCGAAGGACATGTATTTTGGAAATGGAGTAAAATGTAAAAACGTATTTTAACATATTATACACTAAAATTTGATCAAAAACTTGTTTTTACTCCAAATAACTTGTTAAAATACATTATAATGACATTTTTGAGTCCCTACTATTAAAACATTATTTTTTCCATTGACTTTTACGATAAAAAAATGCAAATTTGATAAATAAATACCAAATCACTATAAAATTTTCGTGGACTCTCACTTACAACTTGTAAACCCCTATTTGTATTTTAAGCCAACATACACCCCCGTTGAATCCCTCGTGGACCCCTGGGGGTCCACCTGGGCCACTTAGGGAATCACTGATCTATCTATTTATTGGTTATCTTTATTCTTACATTTTCTTCATTGTCAAACATATTGAGTATCTTGTCATCCATCCATTTCTTTTTTCTACATACGAAAGTCTTTAGTATCTCTTTACACAGTTCCAGTATACAATCTTTTAATCAATCCCAGTGCTAATCAATGTCGTTGGTGTCTATGTTCAAAAAAGCTCTAGTTTTCGAGATACTGGCCACGGAGGGGTGAATGGCTAATTTCATTCATACTTTATTTTTTCGAGGGTGCTGAAAACTAAAATGAGGTTTATTTTGAATTTTATGTGGGGGAACATTGTCAAAATCGCAATTTTAACCTAAAAATAAAAAAAATAAATGACGTTTTTTTTGCGTTTACCTCGCTACAACTCTGTTCCGTTTTAATATTTTTTTCTGAAATTTTCAAAGTATATAGCGCCAATATTTCTAAAGACAACGGTACCTGTTTCAAGCTGTTATTCTTATCCTGATAAAGGTTATGAATTTTTCAAAGGAAAAGGTGCGGATTTGTGCATTGCAAAGTTTAATTGCAAAAGCTGTGTGACGAAGTTTAACATTTAGCTTTTTAATTACGTTTATGTTAAAATAAAGAGTACATAAAAGTTTTCTGGAAAGTTTTAGATCAAAATGTTTTATAGAAAAAAAATGGTGTAACTTTTAATGTCGACATTAGAAATGCCCAATATAACACCCGTGTTGAGTTGCCCCCCCCCCCCACTTGCAAAAATTAAAAAACAAATAGCCCTGATTTATGAGCTATTTATGAGCTCTCATATTCCGCAAACTAAAAATTTTGAGCTCGTTCCACTGAGCAGGAATTTAATACCCTAGTGGGGGGGGCTGAGTCAGCCCCCCCACTACTTAAAAATAGGAATATTGAATCGGTTTTTGCGGCAGAATTACGAGCTATTTATGAGCTCTTGAAATTATATAGTTTCGATTTTTGATCTCATCCCCTTCACCCCCAAACAACCCTTTAATTGATTTAACTTAAGAGAAAGATGCTGAGAAAACTTAAAATATATCGTATTGCGGATATAATTCCTATAGCTTATATACTCTAAGAATAAACTATTAAATCAAGGGCATTTCGATTATTGAGCTACAACCCCTTCGCAAGAAAACCACCCTATCTTCCCGGCTTAAGAGAAAGTTGTACTTAAAATGCGTTAAACTAATTATTTGGCGACTACATATCATTTAATAATTTATAAGCTTCCAAATTACGCGCATTTAGATCAGTAAATTGCAATTTATTTTGTATAGTGTAGTCACTGAAGGTAAAAATTAACGATTACCTTCAAGTTCGGTGAACCTTCATCGATTTTCACGAAAATTGGTCAGTGGTTAGAGGATACGTCAAGAAACAAAGGTGACATGGTACCACCTTGCGCCTTTACCCTGAGGGTGGATACCGCCCCTTCTCGGGGGTGAAAATTATTTTATAAAAAATAACTACACAAATCAATAAAAGGACAAATTAAAAGCAAAATTTATTATATAAAGTTAATAAAATAAGTCAATACTTTTTAAGTTATTAAAGATCAAAGATTTTAATTATTTCTGAAAAAAATGCATGTTTTGAAGAGGTTTTTTGTAAATCACTGAAAAACTGTAAGTTTTTACAAAAAAGTTAATAGTAGTTTAATTCGTATAGCTTATATTCTAAGAATAAACTCTTAAATCACGCACCTTTCGATTATATAGCTACAACCCCTTCGCAAGAAAACGACCCCCTTTTCCCGGCTTAAGAGAGAGTTGTTCTTAAAATAATTTAAATTGATTATTTGGCGACTACATATCGTTTAATAATTTATTAGCTTGCAAAATATACGCATCTCAATTATTGAATTGCCATTTTCTTTCTATAGTGCAGTCACTGAAGGTAAAAATCAACTATTACCTTCGATTTCGGTAAATCTCCATTTATTTTCACGAATTGGCAATAACAACTTGGGGTTTTAGCCTGGGATATATGTCACTCCTTCTCGGGAGTGAAAATTACTTTATCAAAAATAACCCCACAAATCGAGAGAGGGACAAATTGTAAGCAAAATTTGTTATATAATGTGATTAAAATAAATCAATACTTTTTGAGTTATTAAAGATCAAATATTTTAATTTTTGGAAAGAAAATGCATGCTTTAGAGCGATTTTTCATAAATGGCTCAAAAACTGTAAGTTTTTACAAAAAAGTTTTCATCACTAAAATTGAAGCTAATAAAAAATATAATAAATTGCTTACTTGAAAAACCTTTAATGTTAATTTAAAGTAAGTTATTGGTAATTAAATGTATATTTTTTCCGCGACTGTTCAAATCTAAGGGTTCACGCTTAAATAACGGGAAAAAGATGCATTTTATAACACTTAGGTACTAAATACTTGTCAAAGTACTTAGAAATACCCATCAAAAATAAGATCCAGAAAAAGTTGATAGTATCAAAATCCGCTCACCAATTTTCGTGAAAATGAATGGAGATTTACCGAAATCGAAGGTCATAGTTTATTTTTACCTTCAGTGACTGCACTATAGCAAGAAAATGACAATTCAGTAATTGAGATGCGTATATTTTGCGAGCTCATAAATTATTAAACAATATATAGTCGACAAATAATTAATTTAAATTATTTTAAGTACAACCCTCTCTTCAGCCGGGAATATGGGATGGTTTTCTTGCGAAGGGGTTGTAGTTCAATAATCAAAAGGCGCGTGATTTTAGAGTTTATTCTTAGAATATAAGCTATACGAATTAAACTACTATTAACTTTTTTGTAAAAACTTACAGTTTTTCAGTGATTTACAAAAAACCTCTTCAAAATATGTATTTTTTCACAAATAATTAAAATCTTTGATCTTTAATAACTTAAAAAGTATTGACTTATTTTATTAACTTTATATAATAAATTTGGCTTTTAATTTGTTCTTTTATTGATTTGTGCAGTTATTTTTTATAAAATAATTTTCACCCCCGAGAAGGGGCGGTATCCACCCTCAGGGTAAAGGCGCAAGGTGGTACCATGTCACCTTTGTTTCTTGACGTATCCTCTAACCACTGACCAATTTTCGTGAAAATCGATGAAGGTTCACCGAACTTGAAGGTAATCGTTGATTTTTACCTTCAGTGACTGCACTATACAAAATAAATTGCAATTTACTGATCTAAATGCGCGTAATTTGGAAGCTTATAAATTATTAAATGATATGTAGTCGCCAAATAATTAGTTTAACGCATTTTAAGTACAACTTTCTCTTAAGCCGGGAAGATAGGGTGGTTTTCTTGCGAAGGGGTTGTAGCTCAATAATCGAAATGCCCTTGATTTAATAGTTTATTCTTAGAGTATATAAGCTATAGGAATTATATCCGCAATACGATATATTTTAAGTTTTCTCAGCATCTTTCTCTTAAGTTAAATCAATTAAAGGGTTGTTTGGGGGTGAAGGGGATGAGCTCAAAAATCGAAACTATATAATTTCAAGAGCTCATAAATAGCTCGTAATTCTGCCGCAAAAACCGATTCAATATTCCTATTTTTAAGTAGTTTAGGGTATTAAATTCCTGCTCAGTGGAACGAGCTCAAAATTTTTAGTTTGCGGAATATGAGAGCTCATAAATAGCTCATAAATCAGGGCTATTTGTTTTTTAATTTTTGCAAGTGGGGGGGGGCAGCTCAACACGGGTCAATATAACGCTTATTTTTCGAGGTACTGACCATGGGTGGAGAATGGCTAATTTTGGTCTTAGATTATGTTTTTGACCGTGATGAAAACGAAAATAAAATTTATTTTAAATTTTAGGTGGGGGAATATTGTCAAAATTGTAATTGTACCCTAAAAATAAAAAAAAAATTAAATCACGTTTTTTGCGTTTAGGTCGCTACAACTCTGGTCCGTTTTAATATTTCTTTCTAAAGTTTCTGCACTATATATCACTTACTTTTTTGAAGACAATGGTTTCTGCTTTAAGCTTTTAGTCTTATTCTAGTAAAAGTTATGAATCTTTTAAAGTACAAGGTGCAGATTCGTGAATTGTAAAGTTTAATCGCAAAATTTGACTGACAAAATTTGAAATATAGATTTTAAATCAAATTCAAAAATAAAACATCAGTACAAAAAAGTTTTCTGGACAGTTTTGGATCAAAATGTTTTATAGAAAAATGGTGCAACGTTTAACATCTACGTTATAAATCCCCAAAATAACGCTAATTTTTCGATATACTGATCATTGGTGGTGAATGGCTAATTTTGGTCTTACTATATGTTTTTGATGGTGCCGAAAACGAAAATGAAGTTTATTTTGAATTTTAGGTGGGAGAAAATTGTCAAAATCGCTATTTTGTCCTAAAAATAAAAAAAAAGTTAAACCACGTTTTTCTTAAAATTAAATGCACCATATTTTTTCTATAAAACATCTAGACCTAAAACTCCCCATAAAACTTGTTTGAACTCTATGGTTTAACATAAACGTAATCAAATAGATAAATTTTAAATTATGTCACTTAATTTTTGCGAGTCTTCACAAAGGTAAGAAATATATGCCGTAGAAATTTTAGAAAAAAAAATATTAAAATGGAACAGATTTGTAGCGAGTTAAACGTAAAAATTCGTGACTTCACTTTTTTTTCATTTTTAGGTTAAAATTGCGATTTTGACAATGTTCCGTCATATAAAATTCAAAATAAACCTCTTTTTCATTGTCAGCATCATCGAAAACATAAAATAAGACCAAAATTAGCCATTCACCTCCCATGGTCAGTATGTCGAAAAATAAGCCCTATTTTGGGGACGTAGGTATAGCGTCTATATAAAAAGTGGCGCAATTTTTGTTCTATTATACATTTTTAACTAAAACTTTCCAGAAAACTTCTTTGTACTCTGTTTTAACATAAATGTAATTAATAAGATCAATTTTAAATTTTGCCTCTTAACTTTTGCGATTAAACTTTGCAATTCAAGAATCTGTACCTTGTACTTTAAAAAATTCATAACTTTTACTAGAATAAGACTAAAATCTTAAAGCAGATACCGATGTCTTCAAAAAAGTGAGCAACATATAGTCTACAAACCTTAGATAAAAATATTAAAATCGACCAGAGTTGTAGCGAGTTAAACGCAAAAAAACGTGATTTCACTTTTTTTTATTTCTATGGTAAAATTGCGATTTTAACAATATTCCTCCACCTAAAATTTAAAATAAATTTTATTTTCGTTTTTAGCAACATCAAAAACATAATCCAAACATAAGACCAAAATTAGCCATTCACCACACATGGTCAGTATCTCGAAAAATATCCGTTATATCGGGGATTTCCAATGATGATAATAAAAGTTGCACTATTTTTTTTTCTATAAAGCATTTTGATCAAAAATTTTCCAGAAAACTTCTTTGTACTCTCTACTTTAACATAAACGTGATTAAAAGGCTAAATTTTAAATTTCGTCACTCAACTATTGCGATTAAACTGTGCAATGCACAAATCCGTACCTTTCCCTTTGAAAAATTCATAACCTTTATCAGAATAAGAATTAAAGCTTAAAACAAGTACCGTTGTCTTCAGAAATGTTAGAGCTATATACTGTAAAAATTTCAGAAAAAAATATTAAAATTAAACAGTTGTATCGAGGTAAACGCAAAAAAACGTGATTTATTTTTTTTTATTTTTAGGTTAAAATTGCGATTTTTGACAATGTTCCCCCAAATAAAATTCAAAATAAACCTCATTTTCGTTTTCAGCACCCTCGAAAATATAAAGTATAAATAAAATTTGCCGTTCGGCCCTCCGTGGTCAGTACCTGGTCATTTTAGGGGGTATCTCCTGCTCGCCTAATTACTTTATGTTGGGTTCTATAAGCTTGCTTGTGTATGCTGTAGGATATTTTTTTATGTTTTCAATGTTTTTAAATGTGAATTCCTGCTGTGGATTATCGCCAGGAATATCCTGGCGATAAGTGGATTACCTATACCTATAGTGGATCCGAAGTCGCATCTGCTCCGGTATAATAGCATTACGGCATCTTTAATTTATCGTTATGACACGTCTATCTGGTTCCTAACTGCTTTCTCTGATGTATCTGCGGGCGATCGATCGCTGTATAGTCCAGAGAAATAAGGATTTTCTCAGGACACTCAAAGATTCAGGTAGCTGACTACTTTTTTAGTTATTGTAAACCTACAGGAAGGAAACCTACCTGTTTCCTGACTAGAGTTCGCGTCCGTTTTTTAATTATTAACAATTTAGTGCAAAAAACGCGAAAATTGTAAAATAAATAAAAATTGATATTTGTTAATAAGTATTAGTAAATTTAACTTAAAATTTTAGGGCCTCACGCTAAGTTGGGCATCTTGGTACTTAACACACCCTCAAAATTTGAGACTGAATCATTAATTAGTTTAAAAGTTATTCCATTTGTTTATCCCAGAGACCTTTACTTTGCAATAACATAAGACAGAAAATAATGAAAATAGGGCAATTCTGAGTATGCCATATGAAAGTAGAAGAGCGATAGTATCAAAATGTATTAAAAAAAGATAAAAAAATTAATTACCATAGTCAAAAATCCTAATGCCAAATTTTTAAAATTTTGTAGTTTATAAACATTTCGAATAACTTTAAAAATATTATCTGTAGAAACTACATTTTTATATAGGGTGTCCCAAAAGTAGTGGAACGGTCGAATATTTCGCGAATTAAACATCGGATCGAAAAACTGAAAAATACGTGTTCAATCATTTTCAAAAATCTATCTAATGACACCAAACACCAACCCCCACTACACCCCCTGGAGGTGGGGTGGGGGGTAACTTTAAAATCTCAAATGGAAACCTCTAGTTTTTCTTGCAGATTTGGATTCGTTACGTAAAAGTAGGCAACTTTTATCCAAGACATTTTTTCGGACTGTGGATATATGGCGCTACAATTGGAGAAAACTATTAATCCCGATACCATAGGTAAATTATAGAAACGGTCTCATATCTCGAGAAATACACTTCCAAATGAGAAACCAAAAAACAGGTTTTTAATATTTTTCGAAAACCTATCGACAAACACCAAACATGACCCTCTAACCCACCCCGTGGAGATGGGGTGAGGGGTAAATTTAAAATCTTAAATAGCAACCCCCACTTTTTATTGCAGATTCGAATTCGTCATGAAAAATTAAACAACATTTATTTGAAACATTTTTTAAAATTGATGATAGATGGCGCTAATAAATCGTATTTTTCCAATTAAAGCGCCATCTATCAACAATTCTAAAAAATGTTTCGAATAAATGTTGCTTAATTTTTCATAACGAATCCGAATGTGTAATAAAAAGTGGGTGTTGCTATTTAAGATTTTAAAGTTACCCCCCACCCCACCTCCAGGGGGTGGGTTGGAGGATAATGTTTAGTGTTATTCGATAGGTTTTCGAAAAGTATTAAAAACCTTTTTTTTGGTTTCTCATTTGGAAGTGTATTTCTTGAGATATTAGACCGTTTCTATAATTTACCTATGGTATCAGGATAAATCGTTTTTCCCAATTATAGCGCCATCTATCCACAGTTCGAAAAAATGTCTTGAATAAAAGTTACTTACTTTTACGTAAGGAATCCATATCTGCAAGAAAAACTAGGGGTTTCCATTTGAGATTTTAAAGTTACCCCCCACCCCACCTCCAGAGGGTGTAGTGGGGGTTGGTGTTTAGTGTCATTGGATAGATTTTTGAAAATGATTGAACACGTATTTTTCAGTTTTTCGATCCGATGTTTAGTTCGCGAAATATTTGACCGTTCCACTACTTTTGGGACACTGTATATTCGAAAAGCTAGTATTTTAATACGAATTTTCAAATAAAGGAATTTAGCCTGGGTTCATTTGGGACAAAGTTAGCATGTGTGTTTTTTTAATTCACAGCTAATTTGTTTATAATAATTAAGGAATCTCATTAATGCCATTTTAAAGAATGGGATTTGTTTTTTTTTTTGACAAATTCGGACAAACATTGTACCTTCACAGCACCCTCTACGATTTTTCAAAAATGTAGTTCAAACGGTTACTATGAGCAATTACTAAAGCGATAAATGAGTTACTAAAGCAATAATTTCAAACTAATACAATTTTCTGTACCTCTGGATCACCTCAATGGATTTATCTCTATTTTTTTAATTTGTATGTAATTTCTACGTACATTACAAATATGCAGTTTGTTTATAAATTTATTAATTAATAAACAGTCTAATTCCTTTAAACAATTCCTGAAAAAATATTTTTTTACAAAAATCTATTTTTTAAATCATAGTATCATAGTATTAACACGTTGACGAACAGAACGTCTATAGACGTCTAATTTCCATTGATGTAATGTGACGCAACGTCCATAGACGTCTTTTTTAAAATAACGAGCTGTGACCAAAACTCGGTGTCATCTGCATATTAAATGTATTAAACAATAATGGTCGTCGTCCACGTGTTTGCAATAAATGTTAAAAACTCATTGTTTCCATAAACTAAGAAATTCAGCAATTTCCCTATTCTACTTAGCAAATACATAGTGTGGCAACACTTGCTTACACTTTTGACTTAATGTCCGTCAACGTGTTAATGATCATAGAAAAAGTTAAAGTACACTTTAATAAATAAATTATTTTTATTAGATAATTATTTATTAAAAATAATTTATTTATAAAAGTATAGCTTAACTTTTTCTATGATTAATAATGATAGTACCTATGATCAAAAATATGGATTTTGGGAAAAAAAAATTTTTAAATTGTTTAAACAAATTATTGTTTATTAATTAATAAATGTCTAGACAAATTGAATATGTGTAATGTACAAAAAATTACATACAAATTAAAAAAATAAAGATCCAAATATATTCAGTAGATCCCGAGATATAGAAAATGATAGTACATAGTTTTAAGTTGCCTTTTTACTTTATCGTACTACATACGTAGTATGAGTATAATAGATAAAGTTATAGGATCGTGTAAAAAAAAATTTTTCAGATTTCACTTTTTTTCGACGTTTTGAGTCCCCCTGAGTCTAAAAAGCAAATAAAAAAAACATGTCGGAAGTATGTACGTACGTACGTACGTACGTACGTATGTCGCCACCGCCCAGCAAAAACTACTGGACCGATTTTGATGAAATTCGGTATGAGTAACCAACATGGCCGACCGCCCACCTGACACATTTCCCTATCTATCTAAAAACTTGTTTAAGATAAGATTAATTTGAAAAAGTCGTTATATAGCCTAAAGATAGGGCTATAAGAAGGATGTTATCGTTTTTCAGAAAAAGTTAAGGGTTGCCTATATTTAAGGGGTCAAATTTTGACATAAATTTGAACTAGATTTTCTCAAAAATGGCTTCAAGGAATTTTTTTATTTTTTGATATATTTTTGATATCCTATCAGTAAATTGAATGACATTAGTCATATATCTTAACTCCCCATATGAGAGGAGTTATGAATTTTTTATAAAAAAATATTCGAGTGCCCGTAACTTCCTTCTTAATAGAAACTTTAATTTTTAAATTTTGCAGACATATATGGTACTTTATTATCTATTATCACAATAAATTTTACCAAAAATATGGCTTCCGGTTGAACCGGAAATGAATAAAAAATCTTAATTTTTTTAGATATGCCCTGTATATTTTAACATATTTTGAAAGAATGCAAAATTACCTTTCCAATGACATAAAATTCATTGCTGTAGCTCAAAAACTCGAAAAGTTACGGTAAATAGAAATTTTGCTATAATCTTATGTGTGTCCTCTCTCACGCGTTCATAGCAGAGCATTATTGTAGGGCAGTCAATGAGGGTATTTGGCTCCGAATTCCATCCTACTACATTGATGTACTTGATATTTTCACAGTAAGTAGGGAATAGCTCAAGAAACAAAATCTACCCTATATACTATGGCGCTTTTATCTTGGGGCGGTTCCCACTTCTTCAAGGGGGTGGAAAATTTGTTGGTCAAAATAAGCACGGAAGTGGCTAAAGAACCTATTTCTAAGCAAAAACTGGTCTATACTTTTTTTTTGAGAACTCAATACTTTTTGAGTTATGCGTAGTTGAAAATTGGCCATTTTCATTGAAAAATGACACCTTTTCGGACGGATTTTTTGTGAATACCTTAAAAACTATGCATCGAACTAAAAACACTATATAAAACATTTTTTAGATTATAAATAATAAAGAGATTCGTTCCTTCGTAAATGTTCTGTTTATAATACAAAAAGAGATATGGTAGGTGAAAATAGTTTGTTTTTTGGTGCATGCTCAAATTGGTGTATTCAACTTGAAATAACAGAGGAACGGTAGGTTTTAGGTGTATAATGCTACCAACACCTTTTGTAGTGTTTGAAAAGGCCTTTAAAACGAGCACCGTTAAATGTCGGTTACTTACAAACTAAGCGAGATATGGTGCAAAAAAATATATGACTAATGTACTTTAAGGAAAAATAAAAAGTATATACATTTAACTCCCCATCCACCATAATTTAAATGCATTGTTTTCCTTCTACAAGACCTTTTAATATATATAGTGTTATTTCTACTTTCAAAAAGTTGAACGGGTTTAAAATGAATGGTTTTTGTAAAAAATGTGATCAAATTATAGAATGATTTTTTAAATTTTCTTAAAAATCTTCCTTTTTCTCAATGTAATTCGAAAATAAAAATATTTCACCCCTGAGAAGTGGTGGGAACTTCCCCCATGATAAAAGCGCCATAGTATATAGGATAGACTTTGAATTAGGAGATTGGGCTACTCCCAAAATTTCATTAAAATCCATGCAGTAGGATAGAATTTGGAGATAATATCTTGGTCTTAATCTCGCGCATTGACTGGCGTAATCGAAATAGAATGAAATGCAAATATTGTAAACTATTAATTTCTCAGAAAAATGAACTAATTTGAAATGAAAGTATGACTATAATATTCTATTGATTTATGCAATAACCTACACATCTACAGTGTGTCCCCGAAATATGGCATCGAACATTTTCTCAAATGCAGGAATTAATGATGCGTAGAACCATAAAATACTTTTAAGTACAGTAGGTGTTTCTAAAATATCAAAATAACGAGTAACTTTGTTATTTTTATAGAATGCCAGTATCTAGTACGATAACGATAATAGATCGGTACGATAAAGTTCTCGGGCGGCCCTTCCGTCCAGCGTTTTTAGTTTTTGAACTCGTGCATTTGTCGGCTCCAGTTCCCCCTTTACTTACCACGACTAGTCACCTATTGAACTACATTTTTAAAAATTTGTGTAAAATACCAGCATTTTGAATATGTAAAATGATTTTTTCTACGGATTTTTTCTATGAATGAATTTACAGGAAATGGCTGTAGAATGCATTGAGAAGAAACAATTAACGTGGTACGGACATGTTCAGAGAATGGGGGAGGAAAGACTGCCAAAGAAAATTATGAAATGGATACCTACAGGAAACAGAAAAAGAGGAAGGCCAAGAACGACATGAATACAAGGAGTAAGACGATCAATGAGTGTACGAGGATTAGATGATGAAAACTGCAATGATAGAAGATATTGGCAACAAGGCATCGGACAACGTCGGAGGACGTTTTGAACCCGAATTTATATATATTTTTTCTACGGACAATATTTTAAAGTTATTCAAAATGTTTATAAACTACAAAATTGCAAAAATTTGGCATTAGGATTTTTGACTATACTATTAGATCATTTTTTATCTGTTTTTAGTACATTTTGATAGTATTACCTTTCTACTTTTATTTGGCATAAGCAGAATTGCCCTATCTTCATTATTTTCTGTCTTTTGTTATTGCAAAATAAAGGTCTCTGGGATAAACAAATAGAATAACTCTTAAACTAATTAATGAATTGGTCTCAAAATTTTGAAGGTTTGTTAAGTACGCCAATACCCAACTTTGGGCGAAACACTAAAGTTCTAAGGTAGTTTTAGTAAAAGATATTAACAAATAACAATTTTCACTTATTTTGCAGTTTGCGTAGCAACACATTAACTTTTTAACTTTAAAAAATCGGCATTTTGAAGGTTTTTAATGTTCTAAAAAACTGAATTTTGTAATTTTATGTCAACTATTTAACTTTTGAATGGAGTGGAAAAAATCGAAAAAATCGCGATTTTTGCACTAAATTGTTAATAATTAAGAAACGGACGCGAACTCTAGACATAGTCCTGTCGCCAGGGGGGGTACAACGGCCTCCTGTATTCAGATGGACTTACCCAAGTTTTTTTATGTATTTTGGCCTGTAGAACACGAATTTTTTGGGTAACAGTTTATCCGGATGTCGATAAGATTGTTATAAACCAAGAAGTTGAGGAATCACATAACAGCGATTTTTCGCAAAACAAAACATTTTTTTGTATTTTTTGGGCCATTCTAACCAAAAAATGTTCCTACAAATGTTTTCGTAGGATGCATAGTTTTCGAGATAAACGCGGTTGAACTTTCAAAAAATCGAAAAATTGCAATTTTTGAACCCGAATAACTTTTGATTAAAAAATAAAATAGCAATTCTGCTTACCGCATTTGAAAGTTCAAGTCAAATTATATCGGTTTTAATTATTTGTATTGCTAAAAATTTATTATTTTATTGTTTAAAAAAGCTATAAACACCTAGTGATTGAGTGATGTTTTTAATGATTTCTCATTTAAAATCGAACGAGTAGGTAGAAGAGGTAAAAGTGCAAGCGAGGCTATTTCTACGTAGCATGCATTAAAACGCATGTATTAGGCACGGGAAACACTATGTGTTTATAGCCTTTTTTTAACAATCAAAAAATAAATTTTTAGCAATGCAAATATTCAAAACAGATATAATTTGACTCAAACTTTTAAAGGCGGTAAGCAGAATTGCTATTTTATTTCTTATTCAAAGGTTATTCGGGTTCAAAAATTGCAATTTTTCGATTTTTTGAAAGTTCAACCGCGTTTATCTCGAAAACTATGCATCCTACGAAAAAACTTGTAGGAACATTTTTTGGTGAGAATGACCCAAAAAATACAAAAAAATGTTTTGTTTTGCGAGAAATCGCTGTTATGTAATTCCTCAACTTCTTTGTTTATAACAATCTTATCGACATCCGGATCAACTGTTACCCAAAAAATTCGTGTTCTACGGGCCAAAATACATAAAAAAAACTTGGGTAAATCCATCTGAATTAAGAAGGCCGTTGTACCCCCCCTGGCGACAGGACTAACAGGAAACAGGTAGGTTTTCTTCCTATAGGTCTACAATGACTAAAAAAGTAGTCAGCTACCTGGATCTTTGAGTGCCCCGAGAAAATCCTTATTACTCTGGACTATTTATTCATTAGTTTATACCTACAAAACTCATCTTATATCAAGTACCTATGGACTACTTGTGGTAATCAAAGAAAGATAATGAGTTGAAGTTTTTATCAAGAGATAATTTTTTCTTTGCATATATACGTGTATTGGTACACTCACTGTAGTTTCTGTTGTTAAGGCGATCGGAAATATTTCGAAGATCACTAACTCCTAGTGATCTTAAAGGTAGGACGTTTTACATTTACTAAATCGTTTGGATAAAAATGCATAAATGCATGAAGATTTGCAATTTGATGTTTGTAACGTTTGCAGATTTCCCATTTTTCTGATATCATTAGTCACGTTGGTTTTTTAAATACAACACCCTGTATATTATATATTTATTGAAATGTCCACTTCTATACCAGTTCAACCGTATAATGTAGGTACAATACTTTAGATTTTATATAGCCAGGAACATCTTAACAAAATGGAGAATATATTAATAAGAACAAAAGTCTAGAAACGTGTAATCTTCTCAATATTTTTTCTGATTCAAACTATCTTTCAACATAGTATGTAATTAAAAGTTTACTACATTGCTAAATTCAAATCTACTTCATTAAGTGTTCAAAATGTTCTCCGTTGTTAATTTTCTTCTTCTTGATGTGCCTATCCGTGACGAATGTTGGCGATTATCATGGCAATCTTCACCTTATCTGCAGCAACGCGGAAAAGCTGCACAGATGTTGTGTTGAACCAGGTTCTGAGGTTCTTTAACCAGGATGTTCTTCTTCCTGGACCTCGCTTTCCAAATATTTTTCCTTGCAGGATAGCTTGTAGGAGGGCGTATCTGGATTCATTTCGGATAGTGTGTCCAAAGTATTCCAACTTTCGAGATTTGATGGTGGTTAGTACTTCTCGGTTCTTCCCCATTCTTCTAAGAACCTCCTCATTTGTGACCCGATCAGTGACATGCTTCCAAAATGCTTCCAATTTTCGGCAAATATCCTCGTTCAAGGTCCATGATTCAACACCATAAAAAAGGATAGAGAAGACGTAACATCTCAGCATTTTTACTTTTATACCAAGAGAAAGATTGTGGTTCTTGAAAAACGCCCCCATACGGTTGAAGATTGATCTAGCTTTTCCGCTGCGCGCTCTTATTTCTTGGTTGTTGGTCCATTCTTCATTTATTATGGTGCCGAGGTAGTTGTAGTGCCTCACTCTTTCTGCAGGGGTTTGGTTGCTATAGAGTTGACCTTCTGTTATCTTTTTCTTGCTGACGATCATAAGCTTTGTTTTCTTTACGTTTATATTGAGTCCATATTGTTGACTGTAATACGTGATTTTGTCCATGAGGACTTGTAGGTCTTCTAGGTTGTCCGCAAATACTATGGTGTCATCTGCATACCTGATATTATTTAGCCGGTACCCGTTTAGTGGAATATCTTTTTTAGTTTCGTGCAAAGCTTCGATAAATATTCTTTCAGAGTAAATATTGAAAATTAGGGGGGACAAAATGCAGCCTTGCCTCACTCCACGCGTGATTTTGACATATTCGGTGAGTTGACCGTCAACTCTGAGGTTTGCAGTCTGATTCCAGTAAACGTTTCTAATTATTTTCAGATCTTGATTGGTAATTCCTGCTTCTTTTAGTATTTGCATCATCATGGCGTGTTGTACTCGATCAAACGCCTTCTCGTAATCAACCAGACATGCGTATACGTCGCCATTTACGTCTCTGCATCTCTGGAACAAGACTTGTATGGAAAACAAAGCCTCTCTCGTACCAACAGCTTTTATGAACCTGAACTGGTTGGGCGAAATTTGACTTTCACATAGCTTGTAAATTCTCGTATGGATTACCTTTAGGAACAATTTTAGGAGATGACTCATCAGGCTTATCGGACGGTATTCTTCGCACTTTTTGGCTCCTGGTTTTTTTGGAAGTGCAATAAACTCAGACTTCAGCCATTCTGTTGGTATTTGTCCAGAGTTGTATATGTTGTTGAATATCTTTGTGATTATTGCTATTGATTCGTTGTCTATCAGTTTGAGTAGTTCTGCTTGAACTATTATCGGGACCTGCTGCTTCGCCATCCTTTAGCTGTGTTATGCCAGAATAAACTTGTTATACCGAAGCGGGTACGTCGGAATATGTTTTAATCGACTATTCCACGTAATACAAGTGACAAAACTTTGACGGCATCGGTTTCGATTCCAGCGCCGTCCGTAGTTGAGTACACTTTCCGGAACGACCGGGCAAGAGATTTGAAATGAAACTTGAACTGATCTATCTGTTTCGATTCCAACATCTCACATCTGTTTAATGTGATGGGTTCAAAAGAATTTCAAGTCGATACGGCTGTAACAGATATCTAATTATTTATGGCGGGTATAATAGTTTTCATTTAAAACTGTTCAGCGGGCTCCACACTCTCGGCGAAGTTACTTCGCCAAAGTTGACCGAAGTCCGAAGTACCTCTCTACACACTCGTTCTACTTCGTGAGGAAGTGCGATACTGACAAAGATCCCTTTGACTCGGACGCGCCAGACCGACAGAGAATGTAGGTAGAACGAAGTGAGGCAAAGTTGCACAAGGTGGCCGTCTACACTGTCGTACTTTTTGAACCTCGATCGACTTCGGCGAGAGTGTGTAGCTCACATTAAAAATTTGACTCTTTCGCATTATGTTTTTATTTATATTACTATAATCTAATGGATCCTATCTTCTGTAATAACTTAGTGTCTTCATTTTCCATTTCCATAAATGAATTCTGAATAAACATCTACTTTAGGTAATTTAAAAACCCATAATTACATGTAAGAAAAATTTGTTTTAATAGTAATTGTTATATAGATTTACGAATTGTAGGAAAAACATGGTAAGATATACAGAGTTGGGATAAAGTATGGAACCAAGCAAATATCTTTGAAACGAAAAGAACAATATTTATGAAATTTTGCATGCAAGTACAGTCAGTCACGCAAAAGGCATCTGATGTCATATTTTTTGTTACTATTCCATTTCCGGTTTCACCGGAAATACCCTTAACTTATTTACTTTAAATGGGACACCCTGTATATTTTTGCAGATTTTAAAAGAACTTGTTATTTTTAATTCATACATACCAAGTTTGGAAGAAAAAACTATTAAAACAAGAAATAAATCTCTTTACAGTTAAAAAATAGGTTAATTTAATTATTTACGTTAGACCAATGTTATTAAAAATAAAAAAAATTCAAATATTGAAAATGTTTGCTGTTCACCTCCTGACAACGTGTAAGCCTATAAATAAATTCGTGTCACTTTTTGCAAGATTTCTCCACGTATTCACATTCATCAATTATTCTTTGTCTCATATCTTGCAAGCATGTTGGTCGCCTAACGTAAACACGTGATTTTAGATAACCCCAAAGAAAAAAAAATCTAACGGTTTAAGGTCCGGAGAACGAGCGGGCCACTCTATGAATCCTTTAAGTCAAATCTATCGATTTGAAAAATTCACTTCCAAAAATGAAAATCCGCCATAACCGATTATCATTAATATTCCAGTACTTTTCCAGTACATTTCTGTCAATTAGTTCAGTAACATTTTTACCTACTATACTAAATTCAAATAAGTCATGCAGTGCATGTAAACAACAATTTTAGTCTACAGTATAGATCAGCGATACTCAACCTTTTTTTTCCCTGGGCCACATAGCAGCTATTGCCACAGCTTGCGGGCCGCAATCTATGTGAAGTAATATACAGTATGGTGCAAATGAAAGAAATAAATTCGTTATTTCGTAAGTCTGCGACTTTAAGGAAAAATTCGAGACATCGATTTTTAGTTTTAAATTACGATTTTTTGGTATCATACTAGTGACGTCATCCATCTTAGCGTGATGACGTAATCGATGATTTTTTAAAATTAGAATAGGGGTCGTGTGCTAGCTCATTTGAAAGGTTATTCACAGGATGCCCAAAAAAATTTTTTTTTGAATTAAATTAATTGACACAAAAAGAAGAATGTATGTCATTTGTTTAACTCAAAATATAGCTTATTATTGTCAGAAAACAGAAAAAAATGTGTATTTCACAAATAAACATTGCTGTTGTTCTGAAGCTATTTCCTTGTGGCATTTTTATGATTAATTATTTATATGGGAAATAAGCCACAATTAAAATGAAAAAAATAATTTTATTAACGTTTCGACGCCCAAATCGGGTGCCGTTGTCAAAATACAAAATATTACTAAAATAAACAAAAGTGTTGTTGCTAAGCAAAAAAATTCTTCTAATAATTTATTTAATCTCACTCATTTATATTGGCAATTTAGACATATATTATACATTTTAAAGTAGAAGACTTTAAAATGATATTACCGATATTTATGAGTTGCGTTCCTGGGACGACTTACTGAAAGATAGTTCATTCGATTACATGAAATCAACCCCAACTCAAGAATATCCGTCATAAAAAATTATAGCATGTGATCTGTCTTTAAAAAGACAACCAAATGCAACGACAGTAAAATTCTCGCGTTAGAGACTTCATAGTAAATCACAAGGGAAAACCAGGAAAAACCCTGTGATACTATCCCGACATCGTAAGTATTTGGTCTTACATTAATTTACTCTCAAAAAATTATACCAAATTCTGACTTGTAACATGTTTAAATTATAGATAATAATAATAATACTAGATATATAAGTAATACTAAAATATAAAATATGTACTAGCTCGATATTATTGACTTACTAATCTTGGTATTTTCTTTCTATTGACTTCCTCTTTCAGTATGGGTAACCACATCCTACTGCATTCTACCGAGGAATTTGCGACACAATTGGTTTCATTTAGCATAATTAGAGCCGCTTCTTTGATTTTTCTCTTTTTACTATCTGATTCTTTCAGGACTATACTTGAATCTCTCCACTGAACTCTATGTTCATTATCCCATGCGTGTTGACATATTTGAGATCTCTCAAATTCTCTATTTTTAATATAAGATTGATGTTCACTTATTCTAACGTCTAATGGTCTTGATGTCTCACCTAAATAAAATTGTTCGCATTCACAAGGTATTTTATAAATGCAATTCTTTGTTCTTTCTTGATCATTGTTAGGTTTAGTTTTAGATAGAATAGATCTCAATGTGTTTGTTGTTTTGAATGTTGTTGAAATGTTGAATTTATTTCCTATTGTTTTAAGTTTCTCGGATAGTCCTTTTATATATGGTATTGATATTTTCCTCGTATTATTTCTGGTGAATGTTGTAGGATCCCGTTCTAAGTTGTTCTGTTCCATTCGATCCAATCTTGACAATTCCTTATTTATAAACGATAAAGGATAATCATTTTTTAATAAAACAGATGTTAACAATTGTTTTTCTGCTAAAAAGGAATTTTCGTTAGAACAAGTAATTTTGGCTCTATCATATAAGGATTTAATGATTCCCTTTTTAACGTTGATGTTGTGATTTGACTTGTAATTGAGATATCTGTTGGTGTGTGTTGGTTTTCTATACACTTGAGTCTCATATCCAATATCCTTCTTTGAGATCAAAACATCGAGGAAAGGTAGGCTGTTATTGTATTCCTTTTCCATTGTAAATTTTATTGTCTCTTCTTGATCGTTTATAATATTCAGGAACGTATCCAACAATTCTGATCTATGAGGCCATATTGAAAACACATCATCTACATATCTCCACCATACTGTGGGTTTTAAATTTTGTTTAGAAATAATATTAGTTTCGAAATCCTTCATAAATATATTAGCCAATAATGGAGATAAAGAAGAGCCCATTGCTAGACCAAAATTTTGTTTATAGAATTCATTGTTTAGTTGAAAATAGATATTATTGGTACATAATGTCAATAACTCCATTATAGCTGATACATTTAGTCTTGTCCTAGTTGCCAATGTATTATCATTCTCTAATTTCGTTTTGATTATGTTTAAAGTTTTATCTAATGGTACATTTGTAAATAAACTGTTTATGTCAAAACTTACTAAAATATTATTTGGATTAAATTCAATAGTTGATAATTTGTTTAAAAAATGTTTTGTATTTTTTATAAAAGTGTCATCATTATTAGCAAATGGTTTTAGAATGTTTAATAAGAATTTTGATAGTTCACTACAAGGAGAATTGATGGTACTACAAATGGGTCTAAGTGGTATGTTCGCTTTATGAATTTTCGGCACTCCATAAAAATGTGGTGTCTTACTGTAGTGAGGTGTCATTAATTTTCTTTGATAGTATGTTAGATCATTTTTAAATTTGAATAAAGTTCTATATATTTTGTTTTCTAGTGTCTTCGTTGGATCCTTCGTTAATTTGCTATAAGGTCCATTTGTAATTAGATCTGTAATTTTGTCCTCATATTGTATTTTATTCATTATTACAGTTGCATTGCCTTTATCCGCTGGTAGGATTGTTATGGAGTCATCATTTCTTAAAGTTTTTAAAGCTTTCATTTCCTCTTTGCTGATGTTCTGTTCAATTTGATTAGACTTTTCCAATTCAAGTTTACATAGTACCCTATATTGTTCTTTTTCATGAGTTGGTAGACACTGGGATATTTTCTCCACTGAGCTGATTATGTCTAATTTTGGAATAGATGGATGAGTAACAGCATAGTTTAAACCTTTTGACAATACCAAATTTTCCGTTGCATTTAAATGTCTATTTGATAGATTGATAACTGTCGCTAATATGTCATTATTTCTATTTAGGTTATCAAAAGTATGTAAACTATTTTGACCTAAAAGATTATTAAATTTATTTAAATGTATATTTTCCGCAAATCGCCAGGAAATTTTGACATTCCTGTCAAAATTTCTTGAAGAAAAAGTCAGGACTTCCTTACTGTAAGGAAATGTCATTTCCTTACTGTAAGGAAATGATATTTCCGTACAGTTGTTAGTGTTCTATTTATAAGCGTCAAGTTTGACAATTCAACCTCAATACGTTTCCATAGTAACCCAAGTAATTTTATTAGGAATTTCAAAGCACCATTTATTTGGGAATAAAATTATCGCGTTTTTTTAAATCAATCAATATCTGTCGAATTTTAAACGATTTGCGGAAAAATAGTATGTTTACCTCGTAGGAAAAGCCACATTCCTGGACTCTGTGTTGCTAAGTCTCGGCTTGCGCCTCGACTTAGCAATCTTCACAGTCGTCCAGGAATGTTAAGCTTTTCCTACCCGGTAAACAATGTACTATTCTTTGTTTCTGATATGAATTTTCATAAATTATGTGTAAACTAAAAATAATTCGATCAAAATGTATAATATATGTCTAAATTGCCAATATAAATGAGTGAGATTAAATAAATTATTAGAAGAATTTTTTTGCTTAGCAACAACACTTTTGTTTATTTTAGTAATATTTTGTATTTTGACAACGGCACCCGATTTGGGCGTCGAAACGTTAATAAAATTATTTTTTTCATTTTAATTGTGGCTTATTTTCAATATAAATAATTAATCATAAACATTGCTTTTAGCTTAAATTTATTGTTCAAGCTTCCACCCACCTGCCTCTTGGCAGTTTGAACATTGGATTTAAGGGAAAAGTAGTGTTTATTTGTCAAATAAACATTTTCTTCTGCTTTCTGACAGCTTAAATGACATTTTAAATTTTAAATTAAATAAATTTCTGACATTTTAAATTAAATAAATTACATACATTTTTCTTTTTTTTGTCAATTAATTTAATTCAAAACAAAAAAATTTTCGGCATACTGTATACTTAATTATGTTAATGTTTATATTATTATATAGAGAATTTGAAATGAGCTAGCACACTAGATGGATGACGATAATAATGATATGTGTAAAAAAATCATAATTTAAAAATAAAAATCGACCTGATTCAGGATTTAAAGTCGCCCGCTTACGAAATAAAAACGTCCTCCAGGTGCGAATCAGTGTCAGGATAGGTAAATATTTTTTTGCATATTTCATTTCTGAATATGAGGATTCGCACAGGTATGATGAAGCGAACAACGGGAGGAACAAGTAAGCGTAAATTTTGAGAGTGTTATAGTTATCCGGTACTAATTTCCAGAATTCTTCATATTGATTTGCGTCTCTTTTTTCTTTAAAAATTGCCTCCAAATTTGTATCATTTTTAAAATTAATTAGTTCATGTAACAACTTTGCGCTATTAAATCCCAACGGCCGCAAGTTGTATAGTAGCGGCTACTTCAAAGTGCCAGGGATTTTCCATTAATAGAAGACATTTCCTAATATTTCACAAATCATTAAATCTTTCCTGAAATTCATTGCTCAAGGAAACTAGAAAATTAGAAATAAGTAGCATAGTTTTTGGAAATACATCAATTCCATCTTGTTGAGCTTTCACCAATGTCGGAAAGTTATGCAGACTTTTTATATTAATTTCCTCGATGTACATCTTTAGCTTGTCCACGAAAGCTTTATTTGTCAACTACGAAAATAATTTTATGTTTACCTTTTAATGTGTAAATGATGATTAAGTTCGCCAAGTTTTTCTGTTCTGTCGCAAATAAATGCTAAAAGTCACCACCAACTATCTTACTTGAGTTCAAAACAATTTTATCATTTACAGGGCCTTTTAGTTAGCCCTCGGGCCGCATAAAAAACGTAAGAGGGCCGCATACAAAACGTAAAAGGGCCGCATGCGTCCCGCGGGCCGCCGGTTGAGTATCGCTGGTATAGATGGTAACTCGTTTATTTCCTACTACATTGTATTAATACAAAAAATTATCTACAGACACTTTTTAACAAATTTTTTCTACCAAATTTGGTATGTATGAATTAAAAATAACAAGTTCTTTTAAAATCAGGAAAAATATACAGGGTGTCCCATTTAAATTAAATAAGTTAAGAGTATTTCCGGTGAAACCGGAAGTGGAGTATTAACAAAAAATATGGCAACAGATGCCTTTTGCGTCACTGTACTTGCCTGCAAAGTTTCAAAAATATTGTTCTTTTTGTTTCAAAGATATTTGCTTGGTTCCATACTTTATCCCAAACCAGTATAGAATAGAATAGAATAGAATAGAAATATGCTTTATTGTCATGAAAAATTTAACAATTTTATACACAAAGCTTACAAGAATCATAAATAAAAACAATAACAAATACAATTTACTAAAATTATACAAATCGTCAATATAAATAAAACATAATAAAGTCGAATAAACATCAGTAACAATCTATTGCAAAATTTAAAAAAAAATTGCAAATTGCGTAATCTACCTTAACAAATTTAATAAGTAATTTAATAAGTTATGCTGCTGCATATGACACCCAAATATAGATTAAGATTCTACTTATACATAACAATACTGTAATTTCTTAGTTATTGGTTAAGAAACTCTGCTATTGAATAATATGGTCTTTCAGATAAATAGGCTTTAGCCATTTTACGGAACTTGGGGAAAGATGTTGCAGATTTAAGTTGTAGAGGGAGATGGTTGTATAGTTTTTTTGCAGAATATAATATAGATTTCTTTACTAACTCACTGAACGGGATCGGTAAATAGATGTCAAAAGTAGAATTTCTGGTGGAATAGTCATGTCTAGGTCTTTCTGGAAAAACATGTAGATGTTTACGAATTAAGCAAACAGTTTCTAAAATATATAAAGAAGGTAATATTAGAATTCTGTGATCTTTGAAGTAGCTTCTGCAGTGTGTTGTTCTTCTGAGGCCAAACAGATATCTGATTGCTCTTTTTTGCAATTTAAAAATAACATCGGATTGGGCAGCTGTACCAAAACCCCAAAAAGGCAGACCATATCGAAGATGGGACTCGAACAATGAAAAGTATGTTATTTTGGAGGAGGCTAAATCCATTTCCTTAGAGACAGATCTTATTGCAAAGCAAGCTGAGGATAGTTTCTTGCTTAACACATCGATATGAAGGGACCATTTAAGGTTGCTATCTAAAAAAATACCAAGAAACTTTACAGAATCAACGATACTGATCTGGCTGTTATGAAGAGGTAAGGGTTGAAGAGTTCCTTTATAGGGTAATGCTACTGTTTTATCTACGTTAAAAGAGAGTAAATTAGAATCTGACCAGGATTTTATTGTGAGTAGATCAGAAGTTATAGTAGCATGAAGAGTTGCGATATTTGAGTTGCTCCAAGTGATACTGGTATCGTCAGCAAAAAGAAAAACTTTTCCATCGATTTTTAAACTAGTGATGTCATTAATAAAGATAAGGAAAAGTAGAGGACCCAATACTGAACCTTGCGGTACCCCACATACAACATTTTTGAGACTAGAGTCTGTATCATTTGCTCTAACCAGTTGTTTCCTATTTTCCAAGTAAGATTGAAACCAGTTCAAAGAAATACCTCGAATTCCATAGAAATCTAGTTTTTTTATCAAAATTTCGTGATTTACACAATCAAAAGCTTTGGCATAATCACAAAAAACAGTGGCAGTGTGGAGATTATTGTTTAATGCTTGATAAAACTCATGTAGTACAGAAAACATGGCATCGGTGGTACATTTATTATTTAAAAATCCAAACTGATTTTGTGATAAAATCTTGTTATCAACGAGAAAGGACATAAGTCGGGCTTTTAGGAGTCTTTCAATAATTTTGGAGAGTACCAGTAGTAATGCAATAGGTCTATAATTACAGGCAACAGATTTTTCACCACCCTTATGAAGAGGAATAATGATGGCCGTCTTCAGGCACTCTGGAAATTTACCTTTCTCAAAAGAATCATTTATTAGAGAGATGAGGACTCCCAACACATTGTCTGGGAGATTTGAGAAAATTTTTATGGATAGTCCATCGGTACTACAGGAAGATTTGCTTTTGATACTATTGATTGTTTGGATCAGTCTTATAAAGAATAAATTCGAAACCTTTCCTGAATTAGGGAGATAGGAAATGGGATCTTGTTGTGACACAATAGTTGATGTTATATTTTTACTCACATTAACAAAATATTAATTTAGATTTTCTGGGTCTGGAAGGGAAAATGTTTGAGCTGTGTGAGTTTTATTTCGAAGATCGTTTATTATGGACCAAGTTTCTTTTGCAACACTTTTGGAGCTTCTGAGACGATTTTGATAATACAATTTTTTAGCCGATTTTATAAGTTTTAAATAGATTGCCCTGTACTTGGTGATATATTCAGTAACAGAGACGTTGGTAGTAAATTTTTTGATATACAGTAGTGATCGCATGTTTTTGGCTGATATGCGGACACCTTTGGTAGTCCAGGGTTTGCGATGTTTTTGCTTAATTGTGATTAAAGGAAATGCTTTATTGAAGATACAGACCAGCTTATTCAAAAAATCACTGAAATTATAATCGACGTCCATGGACGGAAAGTGCCACTCAGAGGCTAAGCATAAATTTTGGAATTTACGAAAGTTCCGACCGGAAAAAATCCTGCCTAAACGTCGAGTTTTCGAGGAGGACTTGCTAAAGATGTTAAAATTCGTATAAACTGCTTCATGATCAGATAGTCCCGCATTAACAGTTGTAGCATAGACATCAAGGGGTGAGAAATCTGAGACAATATAATCAATTATGGTAGATGAAGTTTTTGTAATCCTTGTAGGAGAATCAATGTGCATTGATAGACCATATGGTTCAAATATGTTGACCAGGGATATTTGTGTAGCACAAGCAGCAGCATAATTAATGTTGAAGTCCCCGCATAAAATTTTTCTGCTTTTATGGGGCAGGTCATCTAACAAATTAAGCAGGTTCTGAAAAAATAGTTCCACGGAAGAGTCAGGTGATCTATAAATGCAAATAATATAAAGATTAATGTTCTTACTGTAAACTAAGGAAAACTCAAAGAATGCTTCACTTAATAGAAAGTCAAATTTTGTTACCAGAGAAAAATCATTATTTGTAGAAAGAATTAGGGTGCCTCCATGAGCTGAACTTGGACGGTCATACCTAGCAATAGTGGAATATTTTTCTACAAAAAAAGACTCGTTGACTTCAAGCCAGTGCTCAGTAACCGCAACTATCGTTGGAAACCCTAATTCCTCTAGAAACAGAAATAATTCATCAGTTTTATATCTTATAGAACGAATATTAATCAGAACCATGCTAAAGTTGTTATCACTAAAATAATTTGAGGATTCTAGTCCCTCAGAACACGTCGTGATGTTTAAAAATTTCGTCTTGGAGAGGCAGCGGAATAGTAGTTTCGGTGGCATTCCCTTGATTTTTTGCAGGTGAATAATTCTTTCCGAAGTTAGAAAAGCCCTAAAAGCAGCAAGGTCAGCGTCTACCTCATCTGCACTAATTCCATAAGCATCATTAAAATCTAGAAGAATTTTTCGTAGATCTTCACTCTTTGTAGGAAGTCCTTCGGAAGCCAGAAACAATTTAACACTTGTGTTGGTATACCCATCATAAAATACTGATGCAGGTTGGTCGTGTAAATAAGCAAGATGAAGTTTAATGGCCTTTAAGATATCCGGTTCCCTTAATCTGGATAAAAGATATCGACTATTAGAGTTATTGGTTAATATAACTCTTGGTGGGGTCAATGGATCGAGATTAGTCGATGGTTCTATAGTATCTTTCTTAATGAAATTAATATGGGTATGGAACGGATTCTTAGTTTTACAAATTTCGATGGCCTGTTTGTCTGTTTGTATGTTTGTGCTCTGAACTTCATCTTTGTTGTTGCATAAACTGCTATTTGAATTATCCAGGCTAATAGGACTTCTGATATTCTTCGGATTCTTTTGTGACTCAGATGAAAGCGTTGGTTCGGAATATGAAGATTCGATAGACCATTTAATGTTTACACCAGGTGGCCAAATGCCCTTATTAAATAATAGGTTAATAGATGTTCTAGATTTTATACCTATTTTGAATGAAGAACCAGTTGTTGTGTCGGCATCTTTAAGGAGGGCATAACATCTTATATATTCCTTGATACCTAGCTTCTCTTTAATATAGTGAACCACTTGTATAGGGGTTATAGTATATATAGTATAAAATTTATAGTATAAATATATGTAAAAATTAAATTAAAGACATCATCTAGATTAAAAATACAAAATTATAGGTTGGTACCCACTAGTTTGATCGTTTGAATTTGATGCAGCGCAAGACAATAGTGGCACAACTAGGAACAAGCTAGGGCGATCGATATAATATCGTCTTTTCACGTCGGAATCAGAAACTCGCATTAGGTTTCTGGAATAGGTATTTGTTTGGAATAGGTTCAGTTGAAACCTATTACCGAAAAATGCTATTCTGTACCATCACTATTTATTTATCAGCCCTCTTTTTTATCAACCCTCTGTTTCAATAAAACCAGCGATTTTATCCTGAGGCGACTTCTAGATATAAAATCGCGATGATTAAACATTATATCACTGAACACGTTTTTTTTTGTTCTAGATCACTGAAATTAATTATTTTAGATTAAATCGGTTTTGTTTGTTATCGATTTGATTTTGAATAATGTTCATTTAATTGAACAGTATAACCCGTGTCCTCGTTTAAATGTTTTAAGCTACTTACGTCTGGTCTATAGATTGTATTGTTAAAAAAATTATACTAGATATTATCCAGATCCTTAGACCTAATGTACCTACCTAATCTACCTAAGTAAATATTTCGAAATTTTTACATTGCTAAGTATAAATTTGCGTAAGTGAAAATATTGCACAGGGGAAAATTATGTTTAGTTCTTCTTTTAAAAATTTATTTTTTTTTATCCATCTTCTTGTAGTTTCTATCCGTTTATTATGTTGGCGACCATCATGGTAATCTGTACTTTGCACACTGCTGCTCTAAAAAGATTTGTGGTTGTTGTGTTGAATCACGTAGGTACGTAGATTTTTCAGTCAGGAAATCCTTCGCTTTCCTGGTCCTTGTTTTCGTTTTACTATTTCCCTGTAAAATTAGTTGTAGTAGTCCATACCTCTCACTGTTTATCATGATGTGACCGATGGATTCGATTTTGGCTGTTTATATTGGGGTTGTGGGCCGGCGTAGCTAAGTGGTAGTGTGCTTGGCTCGCGTGCCGGTGGTCCGGAGTTCAAATCCTACCGCCTGCAAGAACAACTAGACATTTTAAAAATGTTTATAGGCCCCAGGTCGACTCAACCTCAATAAAATGAGTACCTTGGGTAAAACCAGGGGTAATAATAGGCGGTTGAAGCGTAGCACTGGCCATGTCACCTTCCTTGTATGCCGTAGGCCCTAGATATAGCAGACTACCCTGCTATACTCCCAAAGCCACGTGAGCGGTATAAAACGGGAGACTATTATATTGTGGTTAACAGCTCCTTTTCATTTTCTCTTTTGTTTTTTTTTTTGAAGATATACTTCTTTAGGCACGAGGGTGAATTTTTACATTCCCTTGCGCATGCGCACACCGACAGTATGTTATTAGTCGCTTAAACGTTATATGGGATCTGATTGGGTGTTAAAATCATCTGTCAATAATTGTTCAAATGGAGATTATGGATAAACAAATGTTGTGTATATTAGTTTTTATTGTTATTGAGGACAGAGTCAAAAAGCAAGTTTATAATTGTAGTGACTTTTTAAATAGTTTTTAAAAGCAACAGGTACGTACCTTATTGTAAATGTTTCAGTATTGTAATAAAAAATTACAAATTAAATACCTATTTGGAAAATGTACCTACCTAGCTAGTAGGTAATGCTTTGATTTACATAATTTGATTACCAACAAAAATCTTTATCTAATATATTGCTTTTTTAGTCTATATTTTGTCGTATTTTAATTCCACAAGAATCAAACTTATTTGATTAAACTAAGAGAATAAGCAACTGTCAAAAATTTTTTAAAACGTTTAGTTGTACGTATCTTCCCACTATATTCACATGTCTCGGTAATTAAATTCTGCGTGGGGTGAGTTCAAAATAATCTAACAACCTGATAGACGCAGGTTCAATTCCCAATGCAGATTTTTATTTTGTTATATATTTTATGATTGTAAGTATATTTATTATATTATTTTTTTCAGAAAAATACGTATTTAGTTAAAATTTTCTCAACAATTGTTCAGAAATCATTTCTTTGTTTTATTTTTCAATGTGTTTGCGTGTGTTTTATTCTTTTATTTTTTTAATTTTTGGTATTGTTTTAATAAAAATTTTTGGTAAGTAGTAAGTATTAAAATTAGTTTAATATTTAAATAAAATATAAATAAACTGTTTAAAGTATATTGATTTCGTTGAAATCATATAACAGAAGTATAACTTCTTACGTGCGTACAAAGTACACACACATTCCTTTTTTCTGTTTTTGTCATAATATTTTAATTCTTCCCGAATTTTCCCGTCAGAGAAATAAGCACTTTTACAAACAATATGGGTTTCACCAAACAATATCTATAGCATATTCAGAGTATTGGCAGTGTGTTGCCTGCCACTGTAGAATGGAAGTAGAGACCAAAAAAATGTAAGACACTGCGAAACAAACAGACACGAAGTCTACAGTATATTTCACAGATTTGCGTCTATTTTGGACTAGGAATGCTTTGTCTTAAACGATCTGAGGAAATCAATGTTACAATATTTAAATAGACCAAGGCATTAATTAAAAAATAAATTGATTTTTAAATACAGCATCTAGAAACTTGCAACTTTTTGCATTTTTGCATTGTGTTCAAGATGATGTCATGAAGAAAAGTAAAGTGCATAAAATGCATCCAAAAGTGCATAAACATGTCAAAATAAGTGAAATAAGGCCCATATTTTGTTACTGGGGGATCTTTGGGGTCGCTGGAAACGAATAAACTATCAGAACCGACCATCAGAACACCTGGTGCCCAGGTTCACTACTAAGGCACGTCATTTGGAGTTTTGAAGGTTTTCGGCACTAAATTGATGCAGACAGATTAATCGGACTTTTTTTGGGTCGCTGAACAAGAATACGCCATCAACACCGGCCCCTGGTACACCTGGTGTCCAAAAACCCTCTAAACTCCAGAAGATAACATGCTTTAGCAGTGACCTTGGGTACTACGTGGTACGGGGTTGGTTCTTATGGCGTATTCGTATTAAGCGACCCCAAAACCGTCGAGTAATCTATATGCATGGATTCAAGGCCGAAAACCTTCGAAACTCCAGAAGATGACGTGCCTTAGCAGTGACCGTGGGCACCACGTGCTCCGGGGTCAGTTCTGATAGCGTATTCGTGTTTAGTAACTCCCGAAACCCTTTGTGTAATCTTTTTGCATCAATTTAGTGCCGTCATCCCTCGAAACTCCAGAAGATGACCTGATCACAGATACCATGTGCTCCGGGTGTCGGTCCTGATGGCGTATTCGTTTTCAGCAACCCCAAAAACCGCCCGAATAGTCTATTTGCATCAATTTAATGCTGAAACCCCTCCAAACACCCGAAGATGACGTGCCTTAGCAATGACTATTCGTGTTCACCGACTCCAAAAACCCTCTTGTAATCAGTTTGCATCAATTTAGTGGCCATAACCATCGAACCTCCAGATGACGTGTCTTAGCAGTAACCTTGGACACCAGGTGCTCCAGAGGTCGGCACTGACGGCGTAGTCATATTCAGCGACCCCAAAAACCCCCTTGTTTAAAAAATCCTGCCTTTAACCCTTTTCTTGACAATGTAACAAATTTGTAACATTTTCATTTTAGGTCCTAGGTGAGTTCTAGGTGATTTGAGGTGCATTCTGTAAATCAAATTTTGTACTAATAACATAAAACTGTCCCTAGATGGCTATAGTGAACTTATATTTTTATTATTACCGATTTCTGGTAACTTCTAATTGATGCCATCTGTCATCTGTTGCATTTTCGAGAAGGTTCTCCACTGTTTTTACAAACTTTTAATTTTTTATAAAAAAAAATGTGTGTTTTTGTGCAATTATCCTATAAATAGAGTGTGTACGTTTTAGTTGTTTTTTTGTTTATTGGACTATCAAAACACTTCGTCAAACATTTGTAACAAATTTGTTACATTGCCAAGTTACGGTATGTAAAGTTTTCATTTTTTTCTCCATAGTTGAATTTAGATTTTTTTACCTCTGCAATATTTGTATGCCATTTTATTTGATTTACAGCTCAATATGTTTAAAATAGGGTAGACAAAATTATTTATATGTTTTGTAAGTCAGGCACTACTTCCTTTCAGTGCAAATGTGAAGCGGTAGGCGACTTCGTCTGAATGACAAAAGAAATTGTTTTTACGCGTATCATCCCAAATAAGGAGTTATCTGGATTAGAAGGATTTTATTTAGAATATAATAATTATATTTTTTATGTAAATTATTTTATTTTAAAATTACACACATTTTTTTTGTTTTTAGAAAAAATAATTTTCCTACAATTTAATGGGGGGGAATTATGACTCGAGAACACTCCCATGAACTCAAATATAAGAAATTTAAAATTTGTTCTGAATAATCGGTTCAAATATTAGAAAATGCATGGATTCTCAGTGATAATAAGGTGTATGGTATTCTTGGCAATGTAACAAATTTGTAACAAATTCAAATTTAGTACTTAGGAATAAATTAAAGGGGAAATATCAGTTTCATAAATTTTTAAATGCACACAACGCAAAAGTCTAGGAATATTTTTATAAATAGACGTATTTTGTTTATCTGTAATCAACTTAAAAAAGTAATACAAAATTTGTAGTTTAAATTGTTGTTTAATATGTCAAAAACCATAAATTGCAAAAAAAAAACAGAAAATTGGTGCAAAAAAATATATTTCAAATCACCCATGTTTCATATACCACCATAAAATGTCAAAAATACGAAATATAAACTTAAAATAAAGTATGGCCACCACGTTGGTTTATCACAGCTCTACATCTAGTGTTCATGCTCCGAATCACATTGTTAATGTCTGCTTGAGGTAATTGTGTCCATTGTTCTCTCAGAAGCTCTTTTAATTGAAACTCATTGTAGATATTGCCCATATGTGGAGTAATTCTTCGTTGGAACATGTCCCATACATGCTCAATGGGATTCAAGTCCGGTGATTGTGCTGGCCACGGCAATACATCAATGCCCTCGTTATCCAACCAGTTTGTTACAATATCCGCAACATGTGGTCGAGCGTTATCATGCATAAAGTAAAAATTTTCTCCAACAGCAACAGCAAACGGGCGCACAACAGGTTCAAGAATAGTGTCCAAATATTGCTGACTTCTGAGAAAGCCACGTGGGAAAATGATTTCAGTTCTTCCGTCAATCATGATTCCGCCCCATACCATTAATGTACCACCTCTGTATGCATACACTTCTTGAAGATGTCGTAATCGTTCTCCATTTCCGGGTCGTCTCCAAACTCTTGTCCGGCGAGAATCTGGATGAAATCCATATCTAGACTCGTTACTAAACAAAACTGTGGCCCAGTAATTGGCCCTGTGGTCCAATTCTGAAACTCTTGACACCAGGTTAACCTTGCAGCGCGATGGCCTCTAGATAGAGGTGGCAGGTGGACATCTCAGTGGTCGCCGACTACGAAGATTGGCTTCATGGAGACGATTCCTCACAGTACTGCAGCTAATTGTTACATTATGTGCAAGCTGTAATTCATTAACCAGCTCGGGTGCTGTGATTGTTGGCTGCCTTCTGGCATTTAAAATTAAATATCGGTCTTGAGCGACGGTTGTAGAGCGACCAGGTCCTGGATGTTGCTCCGCTGGACTCCCAGTGTCTCTAAACCGACGCCACAAACGACTTACGACGCTTTGAGACACCCAGCTGGTCAGCAACTTGAGTTTGTCGCATACCAGCTTGAAGGAGGCCCACGGTTCTATTCATCTCACGTTAAATGTTGTCGTTGCATGGTAAAAAGACAATATCTTTAACGCACCTATTAAGCAAGAATGGTATAAAGTGACTAAAATTTAAAATAAACATAACATAAAAATGTCGATTTTTTTTGTCCCTTATAAAAAACATTCTAAAACACGTATTGCTATCAGTTTTACAATCTTTTTTCTGATAAGAAGTGAGTGTCTGTATCAACAATTATAGTACAAGTAAATTTATATGGTCATGAAATTTCTGTCATTGGTATTGTCAAATTATTAAAATATCCTTAGACTTTTGCGTTGTGTGTAATTCTAGAAGGGCATTAATCAAAAGAAAACACAGTCTTCCCATTTTTATATAGGTTTGCCAAGAAATGGGTTAATATGCTTATTTTGATATCTTTATGCACTTTAAAATACAATTATGCATTTCCCCCCATTATTCTATAGTAGGTAGACTTTTTTCCTGACATCATCCTGAATGCAAATGCAAAAAGTTGCAATACTCTGAGCTAATTAGCAAAATTCATGGAAAAGTTATTTACCAGCAATTTTATTGCTGGAATCGAATTATAAGATCCTCCATATTAATAATATAGGTATGCAAAGTCCGCAGATAGTGTGCTACTTTTTTTATAAACAAAATGGCGCCGACAAATCGTATTTTTTTCAATTATTGCTCTATAACTCCGAAGATTTTAACTTCACAACAAAAACACTCAAATAAAAATTCACCACAATTAAATTCTTCATAGAGATATGTTTTTCACGATTTGCTCCGACGAAAATTTTCCTCGGAAAATGCGGGTGTTTCTAACAAAAACTCTAATTTTCAAATAAAGTTTTAGGTAAGTAATTATTAATCAATAATTAAATAACTTAGTGACATCAAAGCTTTCTTGGTATAAATTGTAATTCCAGAAGCCGGTGAAAATTAAACGAATATTTTAGCAACAATTCAATTGTTAATTAACAATTTATGATCGCAATAAAAACCAAAACAATCATGATACATTGATCAAACTTATAAAGATTATAAAGATGAGATGCTTATTTAATATTTTATAGACAAAATATAAATTTTTCTTTTTTTTTTTGCATAATCTTTAAATTTTGAAAAAAAAAAATAGTTATAATACGCTGGTCTAATTAGTAAAGTACAAAGAAAGGTTATCTACCAGCAATTTTATTGCTGAAATCGAATTATAAGATCCTATATATTATTAATATAGGTATGCAAATTCCGCAGATAGTGTGCTACTTTTTTTATAAACAAAATGGCGCCGACAAATCGTATTTTTTTCAATTATTGCTCTATAACTCCGAAGATTTTAACTTTACAGCAAAAACACTCAAATAAAAATTCACCCCAATTTAATTCTACATAGAGGCATGTTTTTCCCGATTTGCTCCGACGAAAATTTTCCTCGAAAAATGTGGGTTTTCCCAACAAAATCTCGAATTTTCAAATAATTTTTTTGGGCCAGTAATTATTTATTAATAATTATATAGCTTAGTGAAATAAAAGCTTTCTTGGTATAGATTATAAATTCAGAAGCCGGTGAAAATGAAAGGAATATTTTAGCAACAATTCAATTGTTAATTAACAATTTACAGTCGCAATAACAACCAAAATAATCATGAGACATTGATCAAACTTAGAAAGATTATAAAGGTGTGATGCCTATTTAATATTTTGTTGACAAAATATAAATTTTTAATTTTTGTGCAATCTTTAAATGTTTAAAAAAAATTGTTATAAACAAATTAACATTTCTCAGAGATTGTTTATTATATTCTAATTTTAAAAAATACTTAAAATGCGTATTTCATAGGTCTTGAAAATGAATGCTTTAAAAAAAATTTCCCACCATTTGCAAAAAAGTTATGAAACAGCAAAGTAAATATACAATTTCTCCGTTGTTTATAATTTGTTTTAATTGTTTCAAAGCTTAAAAGTGAGTCTATGGTACAATCTAATTACTCACAAAGAATGTCAAAAATTAGTGCAATGGTTATATTTTAATCAAAGATTAAAAATACTTTTTTTTGTAATTTTTAGCGCAAAAGTAGGCCTGATACAGAGTCGGAGCTAAAATGTTCACTCGAAGCGACTGACACGCAGCATCCATTATTTATTAAAAGTGTAGGTCGCGCGGCCGCCGGTATAAAGTCACTTGCCGTCATAGTTTCAACATATGAGCAAGTCAAATCCACAGTTCAGATGTTACCTGGGGCAGATCAGCTAAATATTTTAAACATCCTAGCTTAATGTAGCATTTTAAACCAATGTTTTCTTGACGGACAACTTTTACTGGGCTTTGACCCACATATTTTTGTTAAACAATATCTTGGTGGTTAGCATGTACATTGCACGTTATATTCATTTTAGGTAAGCACTGATGATGACTGGTAAACCAGTCGAAAACTAGTTATATTTTAATTTTGATGTGGCGCTTTTGAGGGATTTTAAATATACCTTTTATACAGGATTTTACTGTTTTTTAATAAGATTTTTGGCTACTGGATGTACATATCAAAGTATTGAATTTCCAGAGTGCTTCTACATACCAACACGAACATCTTGTGTATCATTAAGGAACATAAACAAATCGTAGTACCGCAAAGATGGTTATGTCACTATGTCACCACTTCTAGTCCCGCTGTTAAGTCTCCTTAACCCTTTTTTGTTCTTTATTATAAGCTGATTGTAAATTGTTTATTTTCGCTTTTACTATTTTTATAGTTGTACTGTTATCTTGCTTTTTGAATTTATCAACCAAAACATTATACGCAGCTTGTCTTTTGATTATGTTGTGGTAGGTATTACTGGGTATCTTTTTTGTTCCACAGACATGGGTGTTGCTGATACAGTTCGATAAATTCAGTAATAAAATCATGGGCGCAAGGTACACACTACTCTTATTAATAATTATATGCGACTGATACCTAATCGTACAACTTTGTTCATGCATCAGTTTAACTGACAACTGATGCGATAAATTTTAGTGTACCCATCGACTCACGGCTCAGTACCAGTTTCATTTTTTTACAGTTTTTTGTGTTCACACATTTACACATACAGATAACTGACAGTTCGACTGAAACTGAGACTGAATGGAGAACTTATCTGACCATCTAAAAGCACCTTTAAAGGAACTTTCTAAAAGAGCTACAACTTTTATTTCAACTATTTCTCTCTAAAAAACATTTTATATGCAAAAAAAGAATGTGAGTGTACTTTCTACGCACGTAAGAAGTTATACTTCTATTATTATGATTTCAACGAAATTAATGTACTTAACAGGTTATTTGTATTTTATTTAAATATTAAACTAACTTTCTTTACCTACCACTTTTAAAAAAATTTTATTAAAACAATACCAAAAATATATAAAAAAAAAGAATATGAATCGTCCGGGATTTGAACCCGGGACCTCTTGATCTCCGGTCACACGCTCTGCCACTAAGCTATATCCCTTTTGCGTTGACAGGTTACCAGATTTCTCATACATACTGACAAATTTAATAGACCAAGTAGTATACAAAAATACTTTAAATATACTTACTATTATTATAAAATATCTTATTCCCGAGGAAGACAAATCCAAAGACACAAAAATTATAATAAATAATATATTTACTAAAAATACTAATATATCCTTTTATATGATATAATATGACTTATTTGCGCTGACAGCGCTGATACATACTATTGTGTTTGCATTTTATCAATCAAAAGCAAAATAAAAATTAAATTAATTTTTTTTTTAATAACGCGGGCACATAAATTTGATACACCCTGTATATTGAGCTGTTTTAAAATTTATTAGAATTTAGTTAGGATGTAAATAGATTTCTCTTTTAACGAGCTTGTCGCGGAACCATTAAAGACTTTTGTGAATAATTAAAGTGAAAAGAACTATGTATTTAGATTTAAAATGGAAAAAAATTGTTTACTGTATAGGTAATTATCAATATTTCTCAAGTTGGAATTTTCAAGTTGGAATTTTAATATCTTCATTTCAATACGAATATATGTGGGAGAGTTTCTCCGAAAGTAATTAGGATTGTCGGAACAAATTTGAGGGTGACTGTTGTTTGTCAAATGGAAAAGTCAATGTTTTGATTCTTGGAATGTGGAAGGGGATAAAATGGATTGGATGATTGAGAGAGGTTGAAAAATTATTCATTATGTTGTTGGCAGCGAGAAGAAGCGGTTTTCGACGTGTTAAGTGGAGTAGATAGTTAGCATATATCAGTGGCTGGTTGATAGTGGAGAATAGTGTTGGAAAGTGGAACGAGCGACAGATCAAATCGAGACGAAATACCTCTTTGATTCTGTAGTATTGTGAGAAGGAGAGCAGAGAATTTTTGGAGTTTTGTTTGAATCGAGAACGTGTCAAAGAAACACGGTTTGTTGGAGAATTAGTGCTGGTATGCTGACAGTTTTGAAGCTGGACAACGGAGAGAGGCTTTGATGAGTAGCCTTTAACATAATCAACGAGGGAGAGCTGTTTGGGGTCACGAGAAGACATCCGAGTGAGGGAAGCAAAAGGTCAGTCAATTTATGTGAAAGAGATTTTTATGTTCGGGAAATAAATTTTTGAGTAAAAAGCATATAAATTAAAGTTCCAATATTTCAAAATATAAATAGTAAATATAGGTAACCTTGCGAAGACATAAATTTGTTTGGTTTAATTTGTTTTACCAAAGTCATCGGGAACAAACCGATAAATTGTTTTTTTGTAAAGATAATAATTTTAAGTGGTATAAATTTCATTCGGACATCTGTGTCCACAGGTTTTTTAGATTCGATAGTTTTCAGAATATTAATTTGATAAATAAAAGACAATTCTGTATTTTTATTTTAATAGTTTGCTTTATTTGTTTTCCCTATTTTATCCCGATTAGGATCAACTCAGAGATACTGAACCCACGAGAGAAGATAAATATAACGTAAGATAATTTGGTTTTTTATATATTAAAAGGCACCCTGAGATTTTTTATTCAATTTTGATATATGATTTGCGACAATTAAATGATTAATTAAATAAATAATAATCAATATAAAATTAATAAGAAGCAGATCACAACAATACATATCTTGAAAGATTAGCAACGAAATACATACTGTCTGTGTGCGCGTGCGCCCGGCATTATAAAATTTCACTCTCGTAAATAAGTATAACGTCAAAAATGTTTTTTTTACTTTTTATGAGTATTAACAAAACAAAGCAAAATGAGCTGTGCGTCTTCAAGAATTTATCATCAGCTACCCCTCATATACCTTTTAAGAACCTTCAACAACCTTTATAAGATTTTATCAGCTATTTTTTCTTTACTGGCTACATATCGTTACAACTTTTGTGAGTGTAGTGTACACCGAAGGCAGATCCAGAGAGCAGATTTATTTTTAGCATATTAATACATCCTAATAAATATTCATCCTATTCATAATATCTATCAATAAAAGTTCGTTGTTTGGGCAGCAGCCATTTGACCTTTTTACACTTGTGTATCGTGCCTTGCCAACTTCCAACTCATATTACATTGTCTATACATTGGTATGATTGGTAGTTTGAATAGTCACAAATTATTTGAGAGCGAAGTCGGAACTTGATCACGAAATTAACTCGTGGGATATCGATGGTGACAATGACAAATAAACGGTTAAATGTTTCGGATGTGAGCAAACATCCCATCTTATTAGTAGGCTATTGATTATATTCAAAATAAGATAGCTAAAAGGAACTACAACGTTAACGGGTTTTTATTATTTCATATGGTCAATGGACATCTATCTATGAAAAAACCGCGGAGTGCTACCATTTAAAGGGGTGCGTTTTTGAGAAATGGGTGAATTAGTCCCTGGGCACAGGTTACATTAGAGTGAGTTCTATGCACTTTTGTTACAAATACGTCTACATAAAAATTGTTCCCGGTTAAATTTCCTATCTAAATATCACTTTTTAAAGTCAAAGATACTTTTTTTTACAAAAATATATTCAAAAGAAAAAGCACAAAGAAACCCAAAAGAAAGAAATTTTGTTTTTTGTTCTATAACTTTTGTCCACGAGGATATAGGTATAGACATTGCTTCACAGAAAAAAAACTTACATATTTTCCCTTTAAAATGATGTTTGGTAGAGGTCAATAGGACTTATAGTTTTCGAAATATGATTTTTCAAAGTTCACCACTCACAGCAATTTTGGGCAATTTTCCTTGTTATTTCGCAAATATTGTTCTGTAACTTTTTTCTACGTAACTTTAGGTATATGCAATGGTACACGTAATAGGAATAGAAATCAATTACAGTGGAACCCCGTTAACTCGGATTAATCGGGACCGCGGCCGATTCGGGTTATCGAAAATCCGGGTTAGCCGGAGAAAATGGTAAAAATTAATAAAATATGGTATGCTTACAGATAAACTCCGTTATAATTGTCACACAGACACTGGTAAACCACGTTCGCATTCCACACAAAACCACACATACAAAGCGTCGCCAAGAGTCTCATTCTTAGCTTTATTAGCTTTGCACCGATTGTCCAAACTGTCTTTTGTTATCATTTTGAAAAAAAATTCTTCGATTTTAGTTCTATTTTTCTTCCATCCGATACTGTAGATGTACCGACACCATATAATGCTGCAAGATTCACCTATAAAAAAAATTCTTCGATTTTAGTTCTATTTTTCTTCCATCCGATACTGTAGATGTACCGACACCATATAATGCTGCAAGATTCACCTATATCAATTCTACTTAATGCTTCTAGTTTCTTTTCCATTGTCACTACAACATTTTTACGTTTTGTTGCCCTTATAGACAAAAAACACGCACACAACATCTAATAGATTTACGAACGATTACAGAACGGAAGCGAACAATAGGTACGACTTTACTACACACAATACCGTCTCTGATGTTATGTTATTTAATAACAGTGATGACTAAGACCATTGTTAAAAAAAGAATTTTAATAGTCTTTTCTAAACAATGCTAAGATAGTTTCAAATAAATAAAGGATAATACAGGTGCCTGTTGTTTTCGATAACAGGACAATGGATGTGGTGTGCCATGAGTCATTTTTACTATGGTATATGTAGTTCAAATTACACAAATACCCATTATCTCTCAAATATTATATTACATAGAAAAAAAAGTACATTTGAGATAAAATGTATTTATCTCAAATACATTTTTATTGTTGAAATGTTTGTCTGATAAAAATCGGTCCGGGTTAGCCGGAGTTCCGGGTTATCGGGGGCCGACTTATCGGGGTTCCACTGTACCTTTAAAATGGTCTACTGTATAACGTTGTATGACTTTTTTTTTTAAAGAAATTATGGTTTTTCAAGGTTTTATACTTTTAGCGATTTTTTTATAATACAATATAAAAATAAAATAAAATTATTATATGTATAATATATTAATATATTATACAGGGTGTCCCGAAAAGATTGGTCATAAATTAAATATATTATACAGGGTGTCCCGAAAAGATTGGTCATAAATTAAATATATTATACAGGGTGTCCCGAAAAGATTGGTCATAAATTATACCACACATTCTGGGGTCAAAAATAGTTCGATTGAACCTAACTTACTTTAGTACAAATGTGCTCATAAAAAAAGTTACAGCCCTTTGAAGTTACAAAAAATAAAAATCGATTTTTTTCAATATATCGAAAACTATTAGAGATTTTTTGTTGAAAATGGACATGTATGATTGTTATTGCAGGAACCTCTTAAAACAAAATTTTAGGAAAATTTGTCCAACCCATAAAAATATTATGGGGGTTTTGTTTAGAGTTGCCCAAGTGCAAGACCAAGACGAGACTTAGAGAGTCTTTGTCTTGGTCTTGCGACAGTACACCTGGTCTTGGTTTTGGTCTTGGTATTGCGCTCCCGGTCTTGGTCTTGGTCTTGGTCTTGCAGCAAGAGTCTTGCAAGTCTCGAAGTTGCCCATTAGCCTATTACATATCTTAGAACTAGAACAACGTAACAGAGTAGGTCAATTTTAAGCTTTAATATCACAGCCATAGTAAAGACCAACCAAATTAATAAATATCTAAACAAATGACACCAGGTGGGGTTTGAACCTACGATCTAAGCGATCCGTGTCTATATTCCAACTAACTAAAGTTTATTAGGAACTTACGTATTTTTTCGAGTATTTGCCATTGACAATGTGTGATTTGAAAAGAATTCAATTCAGTGACAGATGTGCACAATATGAAGGGTCAGAGGGAAAAAGGATGAATGTCAATTTTTGGTCATTTTGAGATTATTGTGCAATATGTTAGCTTAGAAAGGGTACTATAAACCTGTGAATGGACATGGGGAAATAAATATGATGGAATATTCTAGCATGTATAAAATACTGAAATTAAAACCCAACTACAGTCTGCTATTTTTTTAACATTTTGTTTTTTCATTCGCTAATGTTGGATAACAGTAAAGTTAGGTATTTTAACAACTAGCCATGTTTTTCATCAATACAGGGTATTTTTAAATCAGTATGGCAAATTTTAAGGGGTAATTCTAAACAAACGGGTCGTTTTACCCGTATGCGCGCCAATGGTGAATATTAAATTCTTAATTGTATGTCAAAAATGCGTAATAACTATCTCTTAAAACCTACCAAATTTCATTTGCATATCTCAACCGGTTTTAGAGCAATAAATCGTCAGTTTGTAAGAAAAATTTTAACACCCCCTATTTCGAAAACGAAGCATTTGCGAACATACACTTATAAAGCAAACTGTCAAATTATTGGCTAGTTAAAAAAATTAGCCAAACATGGCTAGTTAAAAAAGTACCTAACTTTTGATTATCCAACATAAGCGAATGAATCAAAAAAACAAAATGTTAAGAAAATATGAGGCTATAATTGGGTTTTAATTTCAATATTTTATAAATGCTAGAATATTCCACAGGGTGATGCGAACTTTAAGAGAAAAAAATATAGTTTGATTGGTACACCCGGTGTACAATCACAAATTTACCTGTCTAAAAACAATATTATTACAGCGATATTTACAAAATCAAATAAATAAAAAATCAAATTATCAACCACGTAAATCGAACAAGTTTAGGAAATTCGAGAGACCAAAAATGACCCGTTTCTTGGAATAGTGTATATCAACCAACGAGCATAACAAAAGAACAGTCGATTGATAAAATAAATGACCAATTTAATTTAACTACCCACAGAAAAAACTGCTATAAATGTCCTTTTGTTTTCCATGTACATATTTCACTGTAAATATTTCTTTGTTGAATGCCTCGTAGACTAAATATTTGGGTATTTGGTTACACGGTATAAAAAAAAATACAATAGCCGGCACGGTATTATCTGTTAAAGTCTGTCTCCTTATCGTAATCACACTCAGCAGAAAAAATATACATAAAAGTTTTATTATTCTATATTATATCGATATGATTTTTGTGTGTTTAAATTCCTAGAAAACAAATTAAGGAAAAAAATGAACTACTTATTGTAGGTATATTTTTTATCAGCATATGACATATTTTTAAAAAGTTTCGATACATTATAGGTCTGGATCCCGCGTATGAAAAAAAAAATTGATTAATAGCAAGCTGAAAATTTGTTATGTAATAGCTTAACGGTGTCTTGTGTCTAGTCGGATAAACTTTGATATATGGGAACACTGGAACAGGGGCAGTTTTAATTGTGGAACAGGTTAAAATTTGGAAGGGTCAGACCACGAAAATGGCACATATATTTTGTCCGACAGAATAGACTTAAACTCTCCGAACAGAGGTTAAACTCTCATGTCATGCAAAAATCAGACTGCTATTTATCACCTGTCATAATTCCTGTCCTTTGACATATTCTACATGTTCCACTCATTAAAACGCCCATTTGGTGATAAATAGCAGTCTGATTTTTGCATGAGAGTTTAATCTCTGTTCGGAGAGTTTAAGTCTGTTCTGTCGAACAAAATACATGTGCCCTTTTCGTGTACTGACCGTTAAAAATTTTTAACCTGTTCCACAATTAAAACTTCCCCTGTTCCAGTGTTCCCATATATCAAAGTTTGACTAGACACCTTTAAGCTATTAACAAATTTTCAGCTTGCTATTAATCAACTTTTTTTCATACGCGGGATCCAGACCTATTAATTTATGAATGGAGGTCGGCTATTCTCAAAACCTGGACAATTAATTTCAGAGCGAAGAATGTATATTTGTTTATGGCATTGTTCGTAAGGCGCATAAGTCCAATTTTACAAATTTTTTTGCTTCTCATAGAGTACCTACCTAAGAATATACCCGAACTAATATACTTCATAAAACGACCTTCAGTTCTAATTGCAAGACGCAAGAGTCTTGCAGGCTTAGTCTTGTTCTTGCTCAAATCTTGCACGGTAAGTCTTGGTCTTGGTCTTGCTCAAATTAGGCGGTCTTGGTCTTGGTCTTGGTCTTGCGAAAACGCAAGTACAAGACCAAGACTGCAAGACCAAGACTGATTTTGGGCAACACTAGTTTTGTTCCCTTAAACCCCCCCAAACTTTGGTGTACGTTCCAATCAATTCATTATTGTGGTACCATTAGTTAAACACAAAGTTTTTAAAACTTTTTTACCTTTTAGTATTTTGTCGATAAGCCAGTTTTTATCGAGATGCGGCTTCTTTTTTAATATGTTTACATAAAATTTTTAAAAGGGTTTTGTTCCTTTAAACTCCCCAAATGTTTGTGTACGTTCTAATTAAACTATTATTGTGGTACCATTAGTTAAACACAGTGTTTTTAAAACTTTTTTGCCTCTTAGTCTTTTTTTGATAAGTCACCTTTTATCGAGATGTGGCTTCTTTTTCAAAATATACCTAAAAATGTAAATTATAAATAAATTTTCAGATTACTAACAGGTCGCTACAATCGTACTTAACCATATACAAATATGTGGTGGATTCGACAAATATTCAAAATATCTCGATAAACACTGGCTTATCGAAAAAGTACTAAGAGTCAAAAAAGTTTTAAAAATATTGTGTTTAACCAATGGTGCCACAATAATAATTTAATTAGAACGTACACAAAAGTTTGGGGGATTTAAAGGAACAAACCCCCCATAAAATTTTTATGGGGTGCACAAATTCCACTTTAATTTTTTTTTAAGATGTTGCTACCATAATTGTGCCACATGTCCATTTTCAATAAAAAATCGATTTTCATTGTGTAACTTCAAAGGGCTGTAACTTTTTTTGTGTGCACTATTGTATATAAGTAAGTGAGGTTCAATCAACCTAGTTTTGACCTCAGAATCTGTGGTATAATTTATGACCAATCTTTTTGGGACACCCTGTATAATACCTAATATAAAAAAAATATTATTTTTTACATTTTTTACGATTATTTTTGAAATTTCTCATTATAACTTTTTTTTCTTGTACATGAATATACTATCTCTATATTGCGCAACAAAGAGGGCTTACTTTCTGTTCTTTAAAATGGTGTATCATCTATATTTAAATACATAATGGAAACCGAGTGATTCTTTGCATATCTTATTCAAAAATAACCCTTATTTTTGTAAATAGAATTTTTTATAATACACCATTTTAAAGTAAACAGAATAAGCTTTTTTTAATTATATAATATATACCATATAGAAAAAGAAGTTATAATGGGAAATTTAAAAAATAATCGTAAAAAATATAAAAACTCATTAAAAGTATAAAGTCTTGAAAAAGATAACCTCTTTAAAAGAAGTCGTACAACATTTTACAGTAGACCATTTTAAAGGTAATTGATTTCTATTCCTCTTACATGTACCATTGCATATACCTAAAGTTACGTAGAAAAAAGTTACAGAACATTATTTGCGAAATAACAAGGAAAATTGTCCAAAATTGCTGTGAGTGGCGAACTTTGAAAAATCATATTTCGAAAACTGTAAATCCTAATGACCTGTACCAAACATTATTTTAAAGAGAAAATATGTAAGTTTTTTTGTGAAGCAATGTCTATACCTATATCCCCGTGGACAAAAGTTATGGGACAAAAAACAAAATTTCTTTCTTTTGGGTTTCTTCGTGCTTTTTCTTTTGAATATATTTTTGTAAAAAAAGTATCTTTGACTTTAAAAAGTTTTATTTAGATAGGAAATTTAACCAGAAACAATTTTTATGTAGACGTGTTTGTACCAAAATTGCATAGAACTCACAATAATGTAACCTGTGCCCAGGGACTAATTCACCCATTTCTCAAAAACGCACCCCTTTAAATGGTAGCACTCCGCGGTTTTTTCATATATAAAGATTCGTTGACCATATGAAATAATAAAACCCCGTTGTAGTTCCTTTCTATAGTACATAATCAATAGCCTATAGCACGTATAATTAAAAATAAAAAACTTACAAATCTAGAAAGGGAGTGAAAGGGAGAGATATTGTCGCACTCCATTAATGTCACAAAAGGCCTTAAACAGCAGTGGCGTAACAAACTCCGTCGGGGCCCCCCGCAGAATTTGAAATGGGGCCCCCTTTAAAAATTACTAAATGCGACATCTGTAACAAATACCTATATGTGTTACAGCCCAGTAAATGAACGTAAAATATGGCGATACCGTGTAATTTTCAGTGTCACCACCGAAGTGGTCAACTCAAAACTTTTCAAGTTAAAAAAAAACACGTTTTTAGGCGGTTTTTCGCAAATAGTTCAAAGAGTAAGTATTCGATCGAAAAGAATATTGTTAGCAAAAATGTATCTAGCTTATAAAAAAAATGAAACAAAAATGAAGTCTATCGACTCAGTAAACGAAAACTTGCAGCTCATTGAAAAGTTTTTCTTATTCGTCAAATTCCAAATCTAATATTTCAACGTGAAATAACCAAAAAATGAAATACTGTTCGGGGAAACTCATTAGAACTTTTTTAAAGTGTTTAAAAGAAGCTTTATTTTTTACAAAAGTTTCTAGCATCAACACTAAGCCAGTTACGCTCAAAATACAGTTAATCCCATTTTTTTTTTTAGTGTGAAAATCTCTCCCTATTTAGCACCCCAAATTAGGGATGGAAAAAACCTATCGGCTTAAACCTAAAACCGGTTTTTTTACTTCGCAATAACCGGTTTTACCGGTTGTTTTTTTGTCCCGGTTATAATCAGTTTTTTCTTTTTAAAGTAAAAACCGGTTATTAGGTTTTTACGGTGATTAGGATTAGGTTAGGTATTATTTTGGATCCCAATCATAATTATTATTCTCAATTAATTATTCCAAACAAAACCATAATTCAAATTTTATTTTATTTTATAAAATACAGAAGAAACTGAAAGTGCAATCTCACATCAGCCAGAAACAATTATTAAGAGTTATTATAATATTTCCTTGAAAAGGTATTTGTAATCATAATATTTACATAAGAAGTGATCTAGTTGAATTAGACGCAAACATCATCTATTTTTCACACTTTCTTGACATTGAAAGTAGGTGAATGACTTTTTCTGATTATCAAAAATAATGCTCCGACTATGAATATCGAATTACTGATTACGAATACGAATCTCCAAGAATTTCGCTGCGTTTTCAAAACGATACTATTAAATGAGTTAAAATGTACCTATTCTAAAGATATACAAACCTGTTAAAAGTAATACATGTTCTTTCGATAGTACTAATTTTGATCATATTGATATCGAGTCGAATGGAGTATCGCAAACTAAAGTGTATTGTATATGTAACTTTGTAACCTATTGGATTAAAAAAACCGAAAACCGTTTTTTCCAAAAACCGGTTTTTTTACCGGTTATAACCGCCAGGTTAAACCGTAAGCAAAAAAAACGGTATAAGCGAAAACCGGTGTTTTGTTAAAAACCGCCATCCCTACCTCAAATGAAACTAATCATTATCGCCTTACAAATTACCTAACTTTTTATACGACCTGTAAGTTTCACCGGTTCAAAGTGCTTATTTTTAAAAGGGTTCTATTTAAAGGGCTTGAACGAGTCACTAATCACGAGTATATGCAAATTTTAAACAGACATGTCTTAACCAATTTTTGTCTTACAGAAAAACAAAATAAAGCCAAAATATTTATAAAAGCAAGACCTACCTACATTTCTTTACTCTTTGAAATTTTTCGTATCACTAATACTTTTTAAGTTATTTTGAAAAAAAGGCATTTTTCCAAAATAAAAAAACTTTTAAATTTTTTCAAAAATAAGAACTTCGAACCGGTCAAACTTACAGATCATATAAACAATAAATATGTAAAGTAAATGGTAAAGCGCTAAAGATAAATTTTATTTCGGTTGCAAAATAGGAGCAGATTTTCAAGATTTTTTTTTACCAAAAAAGGGACCATCTTTTTTTTTGAGCGTAACTCGTATAGCTTTGGTGCTAGAAACTTTTATAAAAAATAAAAATAAAGCTTTTTTTTGAAACACTTAAAAAAGTTTTAAGTTTTTCCCGAAAATTGCTTCATTTTTTGGTTATTTCAGGTTGAAATGTTCCATTTTGAATTGGACAAATATGAATAATTTTTCTTAAGCTTCAACTGTGCTTTCACTGTGTCGATAGACTTTATGAATAAGTACACCATTTTCTGTATCTTATAAGCTACATATTTGCTACAAATATTTTTTCGATATCTAATATTTAATTCGATAAATACTTATTTTTGAGTTATTTTAGAAAAACCCGTTTGAAACCGTGTTTCCGTTGAATCTAAATCCGAATTGTCAAGCAAATACGTCCGTCATGACGCTGATAATTTTACTCCAAAACTGTCATTTACTGAGCTATTGGTGTATTTATGCATTGTTTATGACGACTTACATTTTTCATCTTTATTGGTATAGAATAAAATATAACAAAAATTACTAAATGATTACATTAGTATTATTCTATGAGATGAACAACTTTCTTCGTTCGCTATCTACTATCAGCGAATATATCTACAATTTTATTAATTCGGATGGACTTCATTTTCAATGCACTGCTTAAAAAACGTATGTATGCAAATAATATAACAACACATTTTTACATATATTAGACAACAAGATGGGACCCTTGACATATTGGGGCATCCATAAGCTTCATGCTGCGGGGGCCTCTGTTACGCCTCTGGATAATTGTATCGAAATACTAAACGTAGGTAAAGATTAAATAGAGAACCCATTTCTAGATTTAGAAATATTATTCTAAAATTAGGCAAATTGCAATTCTCACATCTTTCACTAGTCACGTGCAAAGCATTATAGTTTATTGTCATTACCATAAAATTTCGGTAGGCCGGAAGGGATTAAGTTTCTAGAATATTATGAGATGATTCACTTGGCAAATACGTCTATTTAGAAATTTACGTTTTTAATTTTAATAATATAACAATAACAGATTTTTACATAATATCAGATGACAAAATGGGGTCCCCCCCCCCCGCAAGATTCACGCTGCAGGGGCCTCTGTTACGCCCCTGTTAAACAGGGTTGTAGGGGTTGTAATATGTCTCAATGTCTCATCTTTTGTTTAATTTGTATGTTGAGGCAGCCTTTAGATATCAGAACTCGTCATTGGATCATGTGAATAAAATAATTCAAAAAGATTTTTTTATGTTATGAGTTTCTAGAGGTAGCGCTGTCAAGTTTTTTTAAGTTCTAATGATTTTTGAGTTCTTGGTATTACTCAAAAATCAAAATAACGAAATATATTGTAAGAAATATGGTGAAAATCAACATGTTTATTATTTTTTAATAAAAAATAAACAGAAAACAAATGATATCTCGACAGCCTTACCTCACGAAATGTCTAAAGAAATAATTATATTATGCAAAATTTCAAGTAGATTGGTCAAGTAGTTCTTGAGTTACAATATCCACCAACTTCTATTCTCCATATCTTTTTGTCTACCAAATCGTAAAGTTATGCACACCGGAATATGTTTTTGAATGCCGGAGTAATTTACAAAAATTCGGCAAAATATTATGGTTTCAATTATTATGAAATATCGTACTTTCAAAATAAACATTAATAAATCTACTTGTGAAACTAGTCACACAGTTTCCAAAAATAATAACTAATTAGAAAGTCTTCGAATTTACTAATTTCACTTGAAACTCATCTACCTTTTTTCACTAAATGTTTTCACTGGTGTTTACACAACAAATAGTGACTTACTTCATTAATTACTAATTAATAGTACATACTATGTCAGGAGATTTGTAAAATGGACTTAACTTATTTTTTGAAATTTTATTACTTTCGGCGGTCGTATACGACTGCCAGCTTTTTTTCAAAAATATAAGCTGTTTTAAATAATTTGGAAAACATACAATAAAACTCATTCATCACTCTGTTATAATATTTTCTTTTTTGGCAACAGATGACAGACTTAATGATTTTTCTATGGCAGTCAACCTGTTGTCAACCAGTCAATTTATGAAAATGTAAATGTTTAAACCTAAAACTAAGTAAAAATATAATTATGAAAATAGTAACACTATTTAAAATCTTCTTTCTTCTTTTATGTATACTTCCATAAATGTTATCTTATAAATATTATGTCAGATATTTAGAGAAATAGACTGTAATCAGCTTGAAAACTCTCCAGAGATTTTTCCTGGAAATTTTGAATGTATTTATGTCTTTTAATTTTATCAACACCGTCTGTACAGAAACATGGTTTTTTTCACTCATTTTATATACAGTCCCTGGCCATATTATTATGACCACCTATGAATTTTTACAAAAATCAACTATTTCACTAGGTAAGTTTTGTTTATAATATAATTTTTAAATTTAGTTTTATTATGCAATGTTAATGTTATGCATTAACTATAATATATTTAATAATAAACAACAATAAAATATTACATATTTATATTTTTTTAATATTTTGTTGAACTTCTGACCTTAATCAGATGGAAAATATTTGGGAGCTTTTAAAACGAGAAATTTCCGATGAAAAGGTCACTAGCGAAATTGTTTTGATTAAAGAGCTAATATATCATTAAAACCACAATGACAAATTAAATCAAAAAAAATTAACTGCATTCAAAGTATGCCAAGTTGGGTACTAGCGGTAATCAAAGTTAGAGGGGGCTCAGCAAAATATTTAAAAAATGCAAATATATGATATTTTCAAATGGTTTATTGCTGTTTATCATTAAATATATTATATTTGATAATAAACACCAATAAAACATTAAAAATATCACATATTTTTATTTTTTTTCAATATTTTGTTGAGCCCCATTTAACTTTGATTAGCGCTTGTATCCGTCTTGACATACTCTGAATGTAGCTAATTTTTTTTGCTTTAATTTGTCATTGTGGTTTCAATAATATATTAGTTCTTTAATCAAAACAATTTCGTTAGTGACTTTTTCATCTGAAAATACTCGATTTAAAAGATCCCAAATATTTTCCATCTGATTAAGGTCAGAAGTTCAACAAAATATTAAAAAGTATATAAATATGTAATATTTCAAATGTTTTATTGGTGTTTATTATTAAATATAAAATAGTTAATGTATAACATTAACATTACATTACAAAATTTAATTTAAAAATCAAATTTTAAACAAAACGTTCCTAGTGGAGTAGTTGATTTTTGTAAAAATTCATAGGTGGTCATAATAATATGGCCAGGGACTGTTAGATCGATCAAATAAAATTACAATACATGTAAATCAAAATGTAATTCCGTACAGGTTGGAATCAATTTTTTGTCAAATTTTAGGTCCAAACAAAAGATATTTTCAAGAAAGTATATGATTCATATGAGGGGATCATTGTTTAAATAATTAAAAATTGGTAATTTTTGCACAAAATTTACTTTTTTAACTGCTGTGGTAATTCGTGTTTTTATTAAGGATTTTACAATTTTTTTCTGCAAAGATGAAGAAACAGTCTTTTATATGAGACTTGCTAAATTAAATTTGACCCATAATTTATTTAAATAATTGTAAATCAATATTGAAAAACAAATTTCCAAAAAAATATTATTTGCAATATAAATAAGCACTATAAAATATTTTGTTTTGCAGAAGAAGTTGAGCAATAATATCACAATAAATTGACAAAAAAAATAGTTAATAAATATTAAGTAGTTTATGAGATATTTAATTTGTTTATAAAAAATTACAATTTTTTCAATTGCAAAAACGCGGTTGTTACCTATAGAGTATACAAGTTTTTAAGATCTCATTTGTTTAGCTTTTATGTATATTTTCGATAAATCTATTGACAAATCAAAATTTCAAATAAACACCCCTCCATAATGGCGTTCGAAAATTGGTATAATTTGTGTTTAACTTATTTTATTAATACCATCGCCGGGATTAAAAATTTTTAAATTAATTTTTGATATTCGTATTTTTGGTAATTTTTGACATATCCACAAAAAAATAAAAATTTTTGGGTATAATATCACAAGAGAGTGAGAATAAATTGAAAATAATGCGACAGTTTTTCGAAAATTTGTTGTCTGGCAATAGACACGAAAGCCCGCAGGGCTCGAGTCTAAACTTTTGGCTGTCTAAACTTTTTGTCTCAAAATTGGCGGAGGAGTAATTTCCAATATCTCTGTTAATAATGGGCAAATTTCAATATTTTCTATTAATTTGGGGTAGCGTATAAAAATAATAACATCTGCATGACCCTTTTTGCCATAAAGAATCATTAACTAAATATAATTTTTTTTTTCAAAAATTTTTTTTGTCTAGTATTGTGATAAATAAAACTTGGCACCAAAGATAATCACAAAAGAGTACTAAAACAAATTTTTATTTTAAAAATTTAACAAAATAGTAAAATTTCGTTAAAGAATCACAAAAACTTTGTTCTTTGTACAAATCATTGACAAAATCTCGTAAAAATAATGTGAATACATACCTACAAAATTAAATATCCAAAAATAATGGAGGACAACCTCTATATAAATATATTATGTATATAAGTGAATAAAAATTAACAAATACAATTCTTAGTTTATTACTTTTTAAAAAGATTATAAAATTAATTTTAAAATACATATATATTTTAATACAAAGTACAAAGAAAAAAGCCTTTAACAAATTTTAATGCTAATTCAGTATTATTTTTTTATAAAAATCTTTTGTGTCAACTATTATTTATAACACCTACAGAAAAAAAAATTGTTTATAACAAATTGACAAATATTTATTGTTAAAAGTGTCATTTAGATGTACTATTTTTATATACTATCATAAACTAAAAAGAAACATTGAAATTGGTCCATTATTAAAGAAGATATTGCAAAGTACTACTGCACCACTCTTCATGCAAAAAGTTTTCAGTTAAGGTCGCTACGAAAATCATTATTTTTTAAAATATTCTTAAATTTTAATTCTATGTGTAAGTGACATTGTCAAGTAGTAGGGTTGATAGATGTACTCACGCACTTTAAAATGTTAATATTGATAGACAAATTATGAATTTTTAAACTTAAAAAAGCTATTTCGGCAAAAAATGGATCTAGAAATTTTTTTCTTTTGTAAGTGTGTCCAAAACTACCAGGAACACGAATATCGAAAAATAATTTCAAAATTTTTAATCCCGGTGATGTTATTAAAAAAACAAGTTTCAAACAAATTACACCAATTTTCAAACGCCATTTTGAAGGGGTGTTTAATTAAAATTTTAGTTTGTCAATACATTTGTCGAAAATACACATAAAAGCAAACAATATGAGACCTTTAAAACTTGTATACCCTATCGGCAACAACCGCGTTTTTGCAATTGAAAAAATGGTAATTTTTTATAAACAAATTAAATATCTCATAAACTACTCAATATTTATCAACCAATTTTTTTTTTCAATTTATAGTGATATCATAGCTCAACTTCTTCCGCAAAACAAAATATTTTATAGTGCTTATTTATATTGCAAATAATATTTTTTTGGAAATTAGTTTTTCAATTTTGATTACAATTATTTAAATAAATTAAGTGTCAAATTTAATTTAGTAAGTCTCATATAAAAGACTGTTTCTTCATCTTTGCAGAAAAAAAAATGTAAAATCCTTAATAAAAACAAGCATTGCCGCAGCAGTTAAAAAATTAAATTTTTTGCAGAAATTACCAAATTTTAATTATTTAAACAATGATCCCCTCATATGAATCATATACTTTCTTGAAAATATCTTTTGTTTTGACCTAAACTTTAATAAAAAATTTATTCCAACCTGTACGGAATTACATTTTGGATTTATTTTATTTTATTGGGCTATGTATAATGTCTCGCCTTTCACACTTACAACTCTCAGGGAGATATTCAAATAATGCGATAATTAGCGCCATTAGACGTTACTGTGGCCCCAGCATTAGGGTGTGGTCTAGGTTTGTATGTATTTTGCGAAATCTATTCTCACTATTTACATACACTTTTTCTGTTTTTCAAAACTGACTCTTAAGTTTTGTCTCACTAATACACAATGCTGGCAATGCATGATATAAACGTTTATATAATTGCAAAGGACCTCTATTGCTTTTTCAGAAGTAAAAAAGTGTGAAAATTAAATATTACTTGATTTATATCTAGAACAGGCTCTAGAATAAATCCTTTCTAACAGGTATAAACTGTCCCTAACACGACAGGTGGCCGCGTAACAATTTTATTGACGCACGAATATACATTTTTTTCAACATGTTTCATCATCTCCTCCTCCTCAGTCGTTTCCTCATTGCTGAGTGTCGTGATTCCCTATAATACGAGCAACTATCTCTTTCCATCGGCTTCTGTCCTGAGCTTCCCTCATGGATTCAGAGAATATTTTTCCACTGGCTTTCTGTACTTGATCCGTCTATCGAGTAGGTGAGCGACCTCTACTTCTGCGCCCTTCAACGTTTCCCGAAATTATAAGTCTCTCAAGATTATCATCACTTCTTCTTGCAATATTGCCGAAAAATTTTAAGACGGTGGAGAGGCAAATAGAGGAAAGTCGAGTCTGAATATTAAGCTCTTGGAGTATTGAGTGATTTGTTCTGTGTTCCGTCCATGATATCCGAAGCATTCTTCTCCAGCACCACATTTCAAAGGCGTCAATTCTTTTTCTGTCGTCCGATTTCATTATCCATGTTTCGGATCCGTAATTAAATATGGGAAAAATTAATGCACGTACTAATCTTATTTTGGTGTTCTTCGACAAGGAGCGATCTTTCCAGATTTTCGATAATTGACTCATAGCGTTTTTGGCCATGCCTATTCTCCTACGTATTTCTGTTTCACAAGATCCTATATTACTGATGTAGGATCCTAGATAATTGAACTCGTTAACCACTTCAAACTGGTCTAAGGCTCCTGTTGTCTGAAGTGAATTTGAATAATCTACCATCATAATTTTTGTTTTTTGTTTATTGATCTTGAGACCACATCTATTGCTTTCGGCTTCCACTAGCTGCAGCAGGCTGGACATTTCTTCTTCGAATGCAGTTATTAATGTTGTATCATCTGCATATCTGAGATTTGAGATCTTCTTTCCTGCGATAGAAATACTGCCATTCCATTTGTCGAGTGCTTTTCTCATTATATATTCCCCATAGAAATTAAAAAGACTTGGAGATAGAATACATCCTTGTCGGACTCCTCTACCTATTTTAAAAGGATTGGACTTATGATTTTTAATTCTTATTCTGGTTTCACTGTTCTCAAATAGGCTTTTCACCAGAGCTGACAGATGATCAGGAACCCCCATCTCATGTAGAACTTTCCACAAAACTGTCCAGTCTACACAGTCAAATGCCTGCTGATAATCCAGAAAGCAGATGATCATCGGAATTTTGAATTCTCGTGCTTTCTCAATGAGTTGTCGCATATTAAGAATTGGCTCCCTTGTGCCTTTACCCCTCACGTGCCCTGCATGTTCTTGTGGTATTTGTCTATCCAGGTATGTCTGCATGCGACACTTGATGATTCTCAACAGAATTTTACTTGGGTGTGAAATTAGTGAAATGGTTCGGTAGTTACTACATTTTGTGTTTACGCCTTTCTTATGAATAAATAGTGCGGTACACTAATCACTGGGCCATTTGCCGATTCTCCATACATGATTGCACAGTCTCCACATTAATTGGAGACCATGTTCACCCATGTTCTGTAAAAGTTCTGCCGTGATGTCATCGCAACCAGGTGATTTATTTCTTTTAAGGTGTTTTATGGCTTCATCGACTTCAGACCTTCGAATATCTGGTTCTATGATTGTTGTTGAGACTTGCAGTGCTGTTATATGATTAATGTTAGAGGTTTCGTCTTTATAGAGTTCTGTGCAGTGTTTCTTCCAAGTCTCCAGAACCGCATCCATATCGCTTACCATATTACCTGTCTCATCCTCTATAGCGTAATTTCTGGGTTTTAATTCCCGAGCCAGTAACTTTACTTTCTGAAAGAGATTTCTTGTTTAATTTCGATGTAAGTGGATTTCTACTTCCTGGCAAATGTTAGACACATATTTGTCTTTATCATTCCGGCAATTTCTTTGGATTTCTCTTGATAAGCTTCGATAGTCTTTTAAATCAAAACTGCCAACTTTAAGTTGCCTTCTTTGTTCTATAATTTGCCATGTTTGGTCACTGATCCATGGTTTACGACTGTTGTTTTTTATGGGTTGGCGACTTTGCTTAGCTGTATCTAATATATCTCTCTTAAAACCTCCCCAGAAAGTCTCGATATCATATATGGGGGTAGTACTTGTCTCAGTTAACACTGGGTTTATTCTCTCTTTGAAAGTTAAAAGTTCAGTCTCTGTAAACCCGGGAGTTCTAGGAGTGGGCTTGTGTTTGTTTCTAAAACGTATTCGATTCGGAATACAGCTACAAGGAGTTGGTGGTCGTTTCCACAATCTGCACCTGGATAAGTTTTTGCGTTAGTAACTGAGGACTTTCACCTTGAATTGATCATTATGAAATCTATCTGATTTCTTGTTCTGTCGCCCAGGGATTTCCAAGTGTAGAGTCTTCGTGGGTGGTGTTGGAAGTAGGTATTCATTACAGACAATTTTCTTTGGCCACAGAACTCTATTAATCTATCGCCTGGTTCATTTCTTTCCCCAAGACTAAAAGGACCCAAGGTGAATCTCATATGATGATCAAACTGAGTTCTACCAATTTTGGCATTGAAGTCGCCTATTATCATTACAATGTCTTTGTTTGATATTTTTTCGAGTGTTGTCTCCAAAGTTGTGTAAAAATTTTCCAGTTATGTCGTCTGCTGTTGAAGTAGGGGCATATAGTTGTATAATGTGTAAGACACAAATTGAGCCTAGAATCCTAAGGTGAATGATTATATCATTAATTGTATCGTATCCACAAACAGAGTTTTGGAGTTTTGAGGAAACTATTATTGCAACACCATTTTTGCTCTCATTTTCATTGCCCGAGAAATATACGATGTTTCCGGAAATGCTACGAAAGTGTCCTGTCCCCTTCCAGTGGGTTCATCATCCCGACGGACAAAACACCGACACGCCAGAATCCCGACAGGCCAAAATCCCGACATGCAACAATCCTCGCATAAGCAAAAATCCCGACCACTACATTTTGAATATATATTGTTTACTATTCAAATGCAATACCAAATCATATTATAGAGTATTGAAATTGAAAAATTAATTACTTACTAATAAGTACGGGAACTAATTATTATGTATTTTAAAAGAAAAAATCATTAAACACTTCATTTTATAATATAAAAACTATACTTACTGAAATGGAAGGTTGTAAATATCTATTATAATATGAAATAAACTTAAATTCAGGATTTGATTATACATTGCGTGTTCCAGATATTGTAACTTTCTTATTTTTATTTTGTTTATTATTTCGCATTCTTTGTCCATTTCTCGCAATACTTCCGTGTTCGTTTTCTTCTGTGTCCATGCTATTCTAAGCATCCTTCTGTAACACCACATTTCAAATGACTGTAGCTTATTGATGTGTTCTTGCTTCAATGTCCAACTTTCAAGTCCATATTTTAGTATCGAGAACACGTATCAAAGCTCTTACTCTTAGTTCTAAGCTAAGGTCTTTGTTGCAGAGAATTGTTTTCATTTTTACAAACGCATTTCTTGCTATTTCTATCCTGGTCCTTATTTCTGTTGTTTGATCATTTTTCTCTGAAATTCAGGTTCCTAGGTATTTGTATTAATCAACCCTTTCTATCGGTACATTTCCCAAATGTATGCTTGTTTGTATTTTATTTTCTTAGTTATTATCATGTATTTGGTCTTTTTATATTCATTTTTAGTCCATACTCTTCACAGAAACTGTTTGTCTTGTTTGGTAGTAATTCTAGTTGTTCAGCAGAGCTTGCCATAGTAATTCTAGTTGTTCAGCAGAGCTTGCCATAATCACGGTGTGATCTACATATCTTATGTTGTTAATAGATCTTCCGGTAATTATTATTCCTTCACTTTGAGATAGTAATACTTCTTCAAAAATGGCTTCACTATATACATTAAAGAGTAAAGCATAATACATCCCTGCCTAACTCCTCTCCTGATTTCAATTTCTGGACTGGGTTCGTTATCTAGTATAATTTGTGATCTTTGATTCCAGTAAAGTTTTGTTATTATTTGTAAGTCCCTTTTGTCTATGCTTTTTGCCTTTAGAATTTGGACTTATTCTTCATGTCTTACTTTGTCAAATGTTTTCTCAAAATCAACGTAACAAACTATTTCTAGCGATGTCTTAAACAAATGTCATGATGGGTCCCTGGACGAGAATCGAGTATCCCTGTCTTTCCTGATTATTGTTTTTTATAGCTATTGCATTTTCTCTTTTTCTTTGATTCAGTTATAGGGATTTTTATGAGGTTTTTGACTCATATAGAGTCAAAGATATAGATATATATGAGGCCAACAGAATCAAAACCTGCTAGATACATGTTTAGAAATTTTGTCAGGAGACTAAAAAAACATTAAAAATGTAAATTTTCCAAAAATTATCAGGCATTTCTCAATCAAAGGGGCATCAATAAATATCATAAAATGGCACACTAATTTGTCATTTTTCTGCATGCCCCTTACATCTTCAGAAATTTGTACTTTTAGTTTGGATTTAGCAGAATGAAAAATTTAGGATTAAGCAGGTTTTGATTCTGATGGGCTCATATAATAGATCCACTTTTTGCACTACCAATAAATATACTTTTAAAAATTTAAGTATTAATTATATTAGAATATTAATATTAATAATTTTGCATTTATTATTTCTAAACATGTATCTGGATAAATAGTTAACTGCTAAAGCCACAAAAATCATTAATGTTCCCTTTCTCAAACAATTTCTAATTTATTTCTATTTTTCAAGGCATTATTTTTCGCAGTATAGCTAAAATCATGTGCAAAATCAGTGAAGCAATTGCCCAATTTAAGGTTTTGCGCGTTAGCCTTATAACTTATAAGGATGTCAGTGGTTATTGTAACTAGACTACACGTGCGCCTATTAGCAAGGAAATAAATCAAAATTAGTGCATTTCGTATCCCAATTCCGTCACAAACATCTTATCCATCACAAAAGCTTTGATTTATTGAAGTTTATATGGTCAGTCTTTGACTTTGTTAAATTATAATATAAAAATGTATAACTTGGCAAAAAAACTTGCTCAAAAGATCGCGATCGTGCCAAAATATAGAACAGACGGTTTCTAACAAAAGTCATTGTCTGAAAATTATGTCTACCAATAAAAAAAATAGTTACTTTTTTATCTGATAATTATTTATAGAAAAAAAAACTGTTATGTATCTACATTATAAACTTTTCACTACATGACGATTTTACTCTCTTGGAATACTTCATAGAATACGCTCTTCTTAAGGGTATGGTTTCTTTCAGGTTCTCTTTCCTCATTTGACTGGCTGTGGTGTGGGGTTGTTCAAAAATTGTATTAATTATTTCATTCATAGGAGATTCTGACCAAGAGAAAGCTACAGAAATAAAAATTAAACTGATAATTTTTGATAATATCCCGTCGTCAAGTATATTACGTCAGATGCCCTTCGTTGCTACGAAAAAATACATTCAGTGACATTAATGACAATTAATGTTTTAAAAATTATAAAAGTGATGACTTTCAACCGTCAAATATTTATAACAACTGTGTGTTTAATTGTACTAATTTGTACTTACATAAATAAATTACAATAAAATTTTGGTTTTGAACAGTTTTATTCATGAAATAGTCGCAACAAATTGCACTCGATCTCTAAAATTATTATCGAATTTTTGCCCTCGTGACACTTTGACATAATTTCACTCCCCTTCGGGTCGTGAAATTAAAACTATCAAAGTGTCACTCGGGAAAAATTCGATAATTTTAGAGCTCTTGTGCAATTACTACTGATAATTTGCTGTCGAAACGATATTATATTTTATTTTTTTCCCTTTTATAGTTTAATATGCAATATATGTATAATTACCTACACTGCTGTGTTCACTAAAACTTATATTAGTCGAGGAAATGAAGCATTTTGGCTCGCAATTTTTTCGTCCAGCATGGATTTACTTGAAATTTTCACAAAAGGTAGGGAATAGTCCAAGGATCATTTTCTATATCATGCCGCTGTACGCCAAAACCTTCGGGGTGGTTGCCACCCAATCTCGGGGGCGGGAATTTTTTATTACATTTTAACCATGTAAATCGATGTAAAAAGTAATTCTAAGAAAAAAATGGTTTTTATATTTATTTCGTAAAACTAATATTTTTCGAGTTATTCGCGCTTGAAAGTAACAGTTTTTCGATGAAAAAATCGACATTTTAGAGGGTTTTTTGAGGGAAAAATATGCATTTAATCAAAAAAACTGTAGATATCAAAATTCTATCTTTTAGTAACACAAACCAAATTCTTTTTCTGTAGTATCTTTAAGACCAATACAAACCGAGATACGGCATGTTAAAAGTTAGCTTTTTTCGTCTAATGAATAATTTGAAATATTCAAAGTAAAATAACTGAAAAACTTTGCATTTTTCGAGAAAACCTTAAATAATCTTTTTTCAAGTGTACGGTTAGGGTTTTCAAAAAAAAATAATAAAAAGTTTCTAGCCTGCAAATTAAGCGACTTATGATCAAAAAAAGTCGGTACCTGCTTTTCTCTATGAAAAAATCAGTGAAAACAACCCCCTAACTACCCTCCTAATTAAAAATTGGTCTTCACCTTTCTATAATTCCTTTTATATTTATATTATCAGAAGTTTGACCTATTTAAAAGGCCTAATTTTAGAATAATTGGAGTTTAAAGAAAAATTAATTTTTTGGAATTTCCCATTTTTCACCTTTTACTTCAAAATATCTCCGAAAATATTGGAGATATGAAAAAAATGATAGATTACTAAATTGCAGCTTTTTTAATAACTAAAATTTCCTTGTGCATAGATTTTCATTACAGTGAATAGTTAGCGAGATATAGCTCTTTAAACCCTCTATTTACGAGCAAACACCCCCTTATTCGCGCCCTTTAAATTTACCATAATTAAAAACTAAGGGGATCTTACGGAATTTAGTTTACACAGTCTTATAACTCTTATCCTACAAAGTCATTTTTGAAAAAACTTTTTTTCGCCAGAAATGAAGGAGCTATGTTTAATAAACGAATTTTTTTTTTTTCGAAAAATTTGGATAGTCCACTTATGGATAATTTTCAATGTGTATAATACCACACAACCGGTTCGTATACTGGAAGATGACTAAAAAACTATTTGTATTTGTATTTATACATATTTGTAAATTCGTATTTTTGTGTAAATAAATGTTTTTGTAATTCTTTAATTGTATTTTTTTTCTGTAATAATTTCTTGTAAAATATCTACTTATAAAAATGTAATGTTATTAAGGGTGATATCCTAAATTATAAAACAATCATTATTTAACCAATCAAAACCAAATTTTACCCATATTAAAGTTTACAATGTTTTTATATAATTTTTGACAATAAGGGGTAGTTTACACCCATAACAATAATAAACTCCCTTAAGCATGATATAGAATATAAAGTACAGGGTGAGATGATCCTAATCCCAAATTTTTATTTAAATCGATGCAAGCCGAAATTATTCTTTTAAGATAAGTAAATCTTTTACATATAGCGATATAGCTCCAACAAGGTTGGTTTTAAGGGTTGAAATATTATGATAGTATATCTTAAACCATAAAACTAAAAAATCATTATGTAACTAATAAGAACCAAATGTTGACAACATTAAAGTTTAAAATGTTATTTTATAATTTTGTACAATTAGGATAGTTTTCACCCTTAAAAAATTAAAAGCGTACAACGGCTCAATATAGAAAATGAACTAGAGGGTGAAATGAGCCAAATCCCTAATTTTTGTACAAATCGATGCTGGACGAAAAAATTACGAGGTTTTGCCATTTTTTCAGCTTCATTTCCTCGACTATATACCGACTTTAGGGTACCACTTGATTCCGCCACGAACTACTGAGCGATATGATGCTATTTGATTGGAGGGATCAATACCTACATGAGTTGGTGCTATTGTATTCTTCAATATGTATTAGGGTTTTACCATTTCTCTTTTTGTTTTTACAGCAATCATTTCTAAAACATCTGTATTGTTACGCAGTGGCGGGTCTACGGGGAGGAAAAATGGGGAAACTTTCCCCCATCCCCTAACAAGGTCCAAAATTTAAGAAAAAAAATGTTGAAACATAAAAATATATTAGCTGACATGATACTTAAACCACAGACAGACCCAATAAACAGCTTGGTAGTTAGCAAAATTAAGGGAACTTATTACATAAGTTATTATATTATGTCTTTTACGTAGTTTGGGTTTATTATCTTTTTTATGTCTTTTGGTTGGTGTTTCAATAAAAGTCCCCCCCCCCCTAAGGCAAATTTCTCCTCCCAAGGCAAATGTCTAGATCCGCCACTGCGAACTGTAGCGCCATTTTCCTACCAGTACTTTAGGACTTTAGGGTAAGAACAGAACTAGTGGGTCGCGGTGAAGGTGGAGGTGAAGGTCGCGTTCGATGTCGACATCCATGTAAAACAAACACATTGTAGTGAATGGAAGAGAACAGAGCAGGTAAGTCGCGGTGGAGGTTTAGCGCGATGCCATTCAGGAGGTTTACATCGATGCTTTTTAAAATAAAAATAGTTTGTTTTACATGGATGTCTACTGCGCGGCCTACAAGGATGCTTCCCTGTGATTTGTCCGTTCGAAGCCAAGTTGTCATTACCTGCGCTATCTGAGTTGATACTTTTTAAATAATCGCTTTTTGTATTCAGTTTATTTTTGAATTTCTAAAGTAATTAAATTCAGTAAATTTTTGAAATATGAAGAAGGATCTGATTATTTACAGCTGACATTTCATCACTATCATCACTTGCCTGACACAACATCGCAAAAGCACAGTCTTTTTGTCATTCAAATTTCATTAAACTACTTCACTTGATAGTGGTTCTAGCTCGACTGACAGCTCAGGTGACCTCCTTGCTATGTGCTGTCGGCATCGACCGCGACTTAACTAGTGGCATCTACCGCGACCTACACATCCACCTCGACCTACTTGTTCTGTTCTTAAGTAACGTTACTTTACACGTATCCCGTAACTGGCGCCAGTCTCAATGGAATGCGAGTGCTTGACTAAGACAGCGCTGGATAGGTTCGTTTACATGTATCCAGTAACTGGCGCCAATCTCACTGGCACTCTTATTAAAAATCCTAATACGGCCACTGAAACCACAGGTACGACAGCGCCAGCGACTGGAACGCTGTGTTTACACGTGTCTACAACCACTGGCACGGGGTTAGAGGGGACGCGGACGAGTGCCACTGGCACGAAAAATAGACCAGCCTTCTATTCGAGACAGCGCTGGCAGACAGCGCTGGACTGGAACAAAAAAGCGTTTACATGATGCCAGCACTGTCATTCCAGTGCGACTGGCGCCAGTTACTGGATACATGTAAACGCGCCTTTACCCTTGGTATTGCTCAGATCACTTCTTCTTCTTAAGGTGACGCGGATTCCTGCATAGGCGTCCACCGTAAATTGTTTTGGTAGGTGAGATGTTAAATACATAGTCCGGATTAAATTAAGTAACGTTTACACGTATCCAGTAACTGGCGCCAGTCTCACTGGAATGCGAGTGCTTGACTAAGACAGCGCTGGATAGGTTCGTTTACACGTATCCAGTAACTGGCGCCAATCTCACTGGCACTCTTATTAAAAAAAATCCTAATACGGCCACTGAAACCACAGGTACGACAGCGCCAGCGACTGGAACGCTGTGTTTACACGTGTCTACAACCACTGGCACGGGGTTAGAGGGGACGCGGACGAGTACCACTGGCACGAAAAATAGACCAGCCTTCTATTCGAGACAGCGCTGGCAGACAGCGCTGGACTAGAACAAAAAAGCGTTTACATAATGCCAGCACTGTCGTTCCAGTGCGACTGGCGCCAGTTACTGGATACATGTAAACGCGCCTTTATTCTATTTTTAGTAGAATTGCCAAGCATTTAATAACTTTGGATTTCTCTCCATTGTCGAATACTACGTAGCCAGGACACATTTTTAGGTCTTAGACTTCTCTTAACTTCTATCTTACCTTTGAGTACTAGTTGCTGAAAAGTGTATCATTCTCCTTGTAATATCGACGATTGAAAAGCAAAAGTTACTAAACGCCAATTTGGGCGATATTGAGATAATATATCACTGAAATCAGAAAATTTTTCTGCGTCGATTGGTTGTATCCTCATGTGGCTACGATGAATTTTTTGTCGCTAGGTAATTTAAAATAATTGACATTTTAAACAATTTTCGGCGACCACGCGACTAGAATTTTGTACATTTAAGAACAACTTTCATTTGGTACCTATCCCATTTTAATACTTTACAGTTAGTAAGTTTTCGTTAGATTGTATTTTAAATGTTTGAGCACTTAGTGATTTTTTACAAGCAATATCTAGAGTTTTTAAAATGCTTAAGAAATTTTACCCTATCCAAAAATATTTTTTTTATCATTTATTACCTTTTTTCGCACATTAATAAATACCAGTTTTTGTTTAGTTAATTATATCTAGATGTAACTTTCTTAAACAAAATAAATAGTTCATTCTTTTTGCCTAAAATAGGAGGCATTTGTCGCTTGATAATAGTTTACCTGCCGTTTTTTTAATGTTTTTGTTGCTTAGATATATCTCTTTAAAAAAATGAATTTTAAAGGGAAGCTTATCATTCTGTGCTCAGTGCGTAAAGAGAGTTAAGTCCTAAAGCACTGTTTTGAGATAAACGCGTTTAAAGTTTGAAATAATAAGTTAAACTTTTGAAGTTTTTACAAGAACGTATCCCTCAAACTTATTTTAAATACTTTTGATCAATTAAATATTTATTTCTCTCAATAACATAATCAATAAATAATATAAACAAACTATATAAGTACAAATATTATGAACTTAACACGCTAAACGCATAACACAAACTATAACAAAAATCATAAAAAATAATTATTATGGGGATTTTTAAAATCAAAGTAGAAGGTTTTAATAAATAATAATAGAAGAACATTTAGCAAGACAAAAACTTGTGTTTATTCATCATAAACCAAGTAAACCAAGTAACCAAAAAATAAACAAAAAGTGGTATGGAAAGCAAATAAATTTTTTTTAAATATTAGATATTATTTAACATTTACATTTTTCCCTTCTTCCTGACAGTTTGTTTCGTTGATTAATTTTCTTCATTTTAAATATATATTTTCATATTTATTTATACTTTGTCATTTTTTTCGTGGTTTTTACATTTCCTTTCTTTTTTTGTCAAGTATGTAGTTGCACTATCTTTCATTTGCATCATCAGGAATGTCATCAGTGTAGGTATTCTTTGCTTCATTTGAGGATATTCTTTATAGAATTGGTGAAATACTGGTTAAATGTATGGCAGCAGGTTGAAGAAGTCATTTTTTTCTTCTTGGGTATAGAATTTTTTCCTGGGTAACGTAAACCAGGGTCAGGGTCCATTTTGCTAATGGTTTCTTTGCCTCTTCTTTTGAAACATGCATTGAAACGGTTGATTAAGGTCTAAGGTATTATTATAGTAAATTATTCCAGACTCGTTTTTAACAAAATTCAGCCACTGTTCATCTCTGCAGCTAAAATTGTTTACAATATCATCATCTTTTCGCTGCTAAAGGTCGGTTTTTAGCAACTTAGCAACATCAAAAAGCTATCTTGATTCATCACCTTCACCAGAAAGGGCGTTTCTTATCAGTGCTTTTTATAAGTCCGGCCAATCATGAGGATTGTGGAACGTCCAGCAAAAGCTGTTTTATTGTTTTCAATAAGGACGTGTGATGTATCACACTCAATGTGGGTGTGGCTAGGTACTAAAATTTATGATTAATCTCTTCCAAGTTAGGAGAATTTTGCAGGGCTATCATACACATAGCTGCTACATGAGTATTCTTGTTTTGACCACCACATGTGTCTGAGTACCTACATGATCAAACTTTTCACAACAGGCTTTAGAGCTTTAGAAATAAATTTGTATACACATGAGCCAACTTCATTAGCACCTCTCCCAGCCACACCTTCATGCTAAAGGTAACAGTAAGTTGTGCCATCACTGCAGTCGTAGACTGTTAGATTAAAAGTCCAAAGTTGGCGTGTGTAGAAGGCTACAGAACTATGCACGGGTGGAATGGGAAGGCATTGCTGCAAGTCAAATGTCACAATTTTGGTTGAATCGTTAACTTTTGAATTATCTTTGTCTAACTTTTTAGACTCATAGGCATACTCCGCGTTATCAAGGTTGTCATTTTTTTGTTTTAAAAACTCCTGGTTTTCATTCTCAGAACATATTTTAAATTGCATGTCTAGCCTATCATATTTTGAACATGTATCTACTTTAGGCTTTTTAATTTTTAAATTTAAGTTGTGGAACTCCTCACAAAACTTAATATAGCTTAGAGGTTTTAAATTGTTTTCAGATAGGGTACGCTTGTATTCTTCATATTATAGTGTCACTATCGTCAAATGTGGAGAAACAAATTTTTCCCACAATCTTGTCTTGAGTAGTGGCTTTCATAAGCCGGGATTCCAATTAAAAATTGATTTACTGAATTCCTTTCTTCTTCAGTTATAATTTTTTTTTAATTTCCTCTTTTATCCGGTTGGATTATGCTCGAAGAAGATGATCTTTTCTTTTGAATAATAGCTTATAGGTATCTCCGACTTTATTCAAATACTTTTAGTAAAAAAGAGAAATCAGCTTTAAAGGCGTGGCGTACAGAGAGTCAACAAACTAACTTATTAGTGTATAGTGATTTAAGTCGCAAAATTGTGGGACTTAACACATTGAGACTTCCTGTTTCTTAAATAATGTTTAGTGTAAAGAGTGATATGTCTAAGTTCGGGACTTAACACGCTTTACACAGTTTGTATTGATTGTTTTTCATTTGTGTAAAATGCATATCTCAGTTTAAGAATGGAATTAGACTTGACAAATTATACACACATGTAGATATCAAATTCTAACATACAGATTTTTGGACTTAACTCACTTTACGCACAGCATTATTGCACGTAACCTGTTCCGCCGTTTAGAACGCCTAAAAATCATAGTTTGATTTGTAGTTAATACCAGAATATCGGTCAGTGTGCTCCGAATTGTGGAATAGTTGAAATCTTTAGTATTGGGTATTACTTATTATTATAACTCATTTTTGGATCAACGTAATCGTATTGTTTTATTAAAATAATGGATAGTAGAAAACGAATACATAATATCCTAAACCTAGCTTTGGCAAGCTCAGGGACATCTACCAAAGGTTTGCTTTTGGTAAGTAGTGTATCAGTATGCCAAGAAATCAGTACATATTTCAAATAAGAAATTTATACATTTCACTCATCATGCATGTCGTATGGATAAAGACGAGAAGATTCAAAGTAAGGCCTGTTATTAATATGATAATTACTGTAAATTATATTTTTTAGCTTTCTAGTTCAACCATTTTACCTGTTACAAAACATGAGTGGTTTTCAGATAGGTTATATTTCTTAAAATACAGTGAAAAATTGATCAGGTTTAGTCAATTTTACCAGTTCCGATAATAAAAATCAGTCACCTTCAGAATTTTTTTCCAGTTGAAGATAAAAAAATATAGTCGGTTAGTAACTTTTTCCTGGTTGCGATTTTGCAGAAAATATTACTAACCGACACTATTTCATAAACTATTAAAAAAATACATAGTCTACAAGGCGTAGTTTATAAAGTATCTAAACTGCATTTAAAGTTCGTTGGAATTATGACAATAAAACGACTAAATCATGTTTTATGATTTTGTTTTCAAAATTTCAAACTTTAAACCGCTCTAGTGTAAAGTTAGCCAAATGTCGCTTGGTCATTTTTGCCTTTCAGCCGTCGATATGTACCCTAAGTATGCAGTCTTCTTACTTTTTACATAATCAGAAAGTTCCCTATCCTGGAAACTTGCTTTTATTAAGAGGAAACAGTAGCGATCAATAGGTAGCGAAAACGCGTTCCAAGATTGCGGCTGTAATTTTGAATATTTTTTCGAGATATTTGGCACACGTATTCGTAATATAATAAAGAATGGCGGTACAGAGCCCAATTTGAAAAATATATTAATATGTGGAAATTACTCTGTAATTAAACACAATATTAAAAAATGAGCCTGTATGGCCATTAAGAAGAACAAAAAAATACACTTTCTTCAAATAAACTTTTTTATCCGATGCCTAGATTTTGTGTAATTTTGGAACTACTAAAATTTTTTATTTCATTAGTAGTTCCAAAATGACACAAAATCTAGGCATCGGATAAAAAAGTTTATTTGAAGAAAGTGTATTTTTTTGTTCTTATTAATGGCGGTACAGGCTCGTTTTTTTAATATTGTATTTAATTACAGAGTAATTTCCACATATTAATATATTTTTTCGAATTGGGCTGTATACCGCCATTCTCTATTATATTACGAATACGTGTGCCAAATATCTCGAAAAAATATTTAAAATTACAGCCGCAATCTTGGAACGCGTTTTGGCTACCTGTTGATCGCTACTGTATCACCTTAAGTACTTAGTATTAAGTACTTACTCATTTTTGACTTTGTCCTTCCTTGATGTTCTAAGCATTCAGCGCAGGTACCACATTTTCAAAAATTTTAAGTTTGTTAATATGGATTTGGCCTTTAACGTCCATGCTTCAATTCAGTACAACAGAACAGGCCAAACGTAACATTCTAGCATCTTGTATCTCAGATTGAAATTCAACTTGCGATCAGTCAGAAATTTACGAAGTTTCTGCTGACACAAATTCGTCCTCATTTTCTGAAACCTGTCATTTGAAATCGGTCTACATAATATATAATATGGTAATGATAATCACGTTTTTTCATTTAAAATTTCTAAACCTAAAGTGCTTAAGACAACTTAAACTTAAGTGATTACAACTTATAGAATTGTTTATCAACTGCGTAGTTTGAGTGCTTGTTCTCATAAATTTAGTGATTTACTATTATAATAAAAAGTTTGATTTAGTGACGTCAATATTTGTTATTGGGAGCATCCGCCGTTTAAAAATTTTGCAGAGTAATTCGTGCATTTATTGTCGAATTGTCGTTTGCGTTGTCGTTGTCGTTGTCGATAGGGAACACGATTACACAAGGCACAAGGCGTTAATAGAAAAATTTACTCTTGACATTGATTGTTTTGTCTGGGAAGAACACTGGCCTCATTTTTACTACCTCGATCTCGTTACAGACACGGTGACACTCAAATATAATACATAGTGTGATACATGGTAAATCCATTATATTTTTATTTACCTACTGATTCAGACAAAGGGGGAATAAAATAATATTGCGATTGCTTCTAATTGTTTAATAAAAAATCTAATACATAGATGGGGCATGTAACATGTAATTACGTATTTATGCGGCTTTTAGTAGTTTTGTCACCGCTCGTCATGACGTGACATCATTACCTTGGAAGAAAACGGTCATATATCAAAATGTGACAATTTTAAAAATGGCTTTTTAATAAATGATACATATTTTAATGATAAAAAAATGATAAAATGATAAAAAAATACATATTATCTAGTCCAAGTAATGAAGCTTAAAATAGGACAAAACCTCGCAATTTTTACAGAACGGATCGATTGGCTTGAAAATTTGAGAATAAGTAGTGGATAGTCCAAGGATCAAAATCTATATGATGCCGAAAGGCGCTTTTACCACGGGGGTGGTTGCCACCCCATCTGGGGGGTGGAAATTTTTTATTATATTTTGACCACAAAAGTTGGTAAAAACATTCATTCTAAGCAAAAAACGTTCTATATATTTTTGTGATGAAATTAATAGTTTTCAATTTATTGGCTATCGAAAGTGTTAGTTTTATATCGAAAAAATCAATGCTTTTAATCAGTTTTCTGCTAATAACTCCAAATGTTTTCATTTTATCAAAACTACTTTACTTAACAAAAATGTACCTTTTGAAAAAATAAACAAAATCGTTTTTTTTTATTTTCTTTAAGAAAAATAGTAATCGAGCTATACTTTATTATATGTTAGCTCTTCTTCGTCAAATGCTAAATATTGTAGTTTCAAAGTCAAAAGACGGGAAACATAAGAAATAAATAAGAATATCGAATAACATAAAAAATAAATTAAGTTAAATAAAATACGTATATTAATTTTAGTGAAAAATCAAATCGTACTATAATTTATGGCCTTGCCTATAGTCTCGTAGTTATACGGTTCTAAGGCACGCACGGCACGCGCACTTGGCATTAAAAATATTTTTAGGAATACTTCTTCTTTCTCATAAACACCTTCTTTAAGAAAAAATCGCGAAACAGTTCGATTTTTATTTTTAAATTACGATTTGTTGGCATATATATCATACTAGTGACGACATCCATCTAAGCGTGATGACATAATCGATAATTGTTTAAGAGAATAGGGGTCATATGATAGATCATTTGCAAGGGTATTTAATTATCTATTCATTAATATAAACATTAGCATAATTATTTATGCAGGATGTCCAAAAAATCATTCTTTTTTTTAATAAATTAATTGACACAAAAAGATGAATGTATGTAATTTGTTTAATTCTAAATACAGTTTACTGCTGTCAGAAAACAGAAAGGTGTTTTATTTAAAAAATAAACATTAGTCCAGAGAGCCACTGCGCATCCGATAGGAAAAATATTCCGATTCGGATTTTTTGCACAATCTTACTCAAAAAGGACCCCTTTTAACAAATTTGCATGTTGCCAGGACCAAAAGTGGGTCAAAAATTTTTTAAACGTTTTGTTTTGTTTTTTTTTTCCTAAAATTATTTTTTTTGTATGGAACAAAGTTTTTTTAGGTTTTTTGGATCATTCCAAACAGAAAAGGTTTTTAGTGACATTTCTCTAAAGTTAATAGTTTTTGACATATAAGCGATTAAAATTGAAAAATTTTGAAATTAACCATTTTTAACCTTCAAAAACTATGTGAAAAACTGAAAATTTGAATGTTACCAAGGTAAGTAGATATTCTATAAACATCGATTGATGAAATCCCGAAGAGTTTTTTGCAATACAGTATTCAAAACTCCTTTGTTTTTTAATTGCTAATCAAGCGTGCGCGACTCTATTTTCCACCGACGCCGATGCCGACGCGACGGTATGGTGCAAATGAAAAGAATAAATTCGTTATTTCGTAAACCGGTGGCTTTAAGGAAAAATCCCGAAACAGGTCGATTTATATTTTTAAGTTATGATATTGTGGCATATATGGTATACTAGTGACGTCATCCATCTGGGCGTGATGACGTAATCGATGATTTTTTTAAATAAGAATAGGGGTCGTGTTCTAGCTCATTTGAAAGGTTCTTCAATTCTATATTCACTAATATAAACATTTATATAATTATTTATACAGGGTGTCCTTCTACTTCTTTTTTTATCAAATAATTTAATTTAATAAAAATTTTTTGGACACCCTGTATAAATAATTATGTACATGTTGGAATGATCCAAAAAACCTAAAAAAACTTTGTTCCATGCAGAAAAAATAATTTTAGGAAAAAAACAAAAAAAAAACTTTTAAACAATTTTTGACCCACATTTGGTCCTGGCAACATGCAAATTTGTTAAAAGGGGTCCTTTTTGAGCAAGATTGTGCAAAAAATCCGAATCGGAATATTTTTCCTAGCGGATGCGCAGTGGCTTTCTGGACTACATTGATTTTTGCTTAAACGAAATGTTCAAATTGCCAAGAGACAGGTGGGTGGCAGCTTTAACATTGAATTTAAGCGAAAAGAAATATTTATTTGTCAAATAAATATTGTTTTCCTGTTTTTTGACGACAGTAAAACGTATTTTGAATTAAATAAATTACATTCATTCTTCTTTTTGTCTCAATTAATTAAATTACATAAATTTTTTTGAACACCCTGTATAAATAATTATGTTAATATTTATATTATTGAATAGAGAAATCAACACCCTTTCAAATGAGCCATTACATGACCCTTATTCTAATATAAAAAATCATCGATTACGTCCTCAAGCCCAGATGGATGACGTCACTAGTATGATACATATGCCAAAAAATTGTAATTTAAAAATTAAAAACCGACCTGTTTCAGGATTTTTCCTCAAAGTCGCCGGTTTACGAAATAATGAATTTATGCGTTACTTTATGGACGCACTTTACAGCTTTGCTATAAGTTTTAGTAGTTAAAAAACTTTATAAATAACTTATATGCCTTTTTAAAAAAATATCCGTTTCAACCTAATTGTTATAACTTTGTTATAAGTAATATTTTATTACTATAATTAAGTAGCCCAGTAAATGACCGTTTTGGAGTGTAATTTTCAGGGTCAACTCCGAATTACATGAAAATTTGATTTTAGGTTCTACTTACCCTTCAGTTCAAAGTTGAACTGATACCGTTGGTTGCTTTTACTTATTGGCTGAAAATCAACCCTTCTCGGGGGTGAAAAAACATACGTTCAAGATAAGTCCGGAAATGGATAAACTGACTAATTCTAAGTAACTTTTGTTCTATAGAATTTTTTAACAAAGTTAATACTTTTCGAGTTATTTGCGAGTGAAAATGTGTATTTTTCAACAAAAAAATTACGTTCTCAGGCGGTTTTTCGCAAGTAACTCAAAAAGTATTTTATCGAAAAAATATTCTAACCAAAAATTTAGGTCAAACAAAAAAGAAAAAAATGGTGTATTAATTAAGTCTATAAGCCGAATAAAAGCAAAGTAGTAGCTCATAAAATATACGTTTAATAAAAAACTTATTAATTTTTTAAATTGTTTAAAAAGTGCTTTATTTTTATTTTTTGTAAAAGTTTCTAGCATCAAAACTGAGCGAGTTAAGCTCAAAATAAAGTTTGTCCCTTTTTTGGTAAAACAATCGTGAAAATCTCCCCCTTTTTAGCACCCTAAATAAAATTAATCGTTAGATACCGCTGTACCATTTACTTTATAATATGTATTTGTGTTATTTATACGATCTGTAAGTATGACAGGTTTGAAGTGCTTAGTTTTGGAAAAATTTAGTTTTATAGTAAAAGAAATTGTTTCTAAAAATTTTGGAAAAATGCTCTTTTTTCAAAATAACTTAAAAAGTATAAGCGATACGAAAAATCTCAACGAGTAAAAAAATGTAGGATTTTCAAGTGAAAAGTGGGCCAATTTTTTTTAACAATTTTTTTTATTCAAATTGCAAGAATCAATATTTTTGGCCCGAACAATTTTTTCTTTAATTTTTTGGGCCATTCTGGACAAAAAAGGTCTCTTAAAATTTTTCTCTAAAGTTGATTGTTTTCGACTTATAAGGAATTTAAAATTGAAAAAAAAAACGAGAAATGGCGATTTTCAAGGCTTAATAACTCGGTTAAAAGTTATTATTATGAAAGTCAATATATGACTAAATCAAAGTTTGAAGCCCCCCCTACAAGATCCTGAAGAAATTTTTGTCATTATTTTATTACTAAGCTGTTATTTTTAAGTAATAATAATAAGCGCAATGCACGTATGCGAGGCTGTAAATGCTGAGTGCGAGAGAGAAGCTATTCCAGCAGTCCAATTGTGCATCTTACTCGCACTCACATTTACAGCAGCGTCAATACGATACAACCACTCATTGTTATTAATTAAAAATAACAGCTTAGTAGTAAATTAATGGCACATATTTCTTCAGGATCATGTAACGGCGACTTTAAACTTTGATTTAGTCACTTTCTAACTTTCAAAATAATAATTTTTGACCGTGTTATTAAGCCTTAAAAATGGCCATTTTCGCGTTTTTTAAATTTTAACTTGCTTATAACTCGAAAAAGATCAACTTTAGAGAAAAATTATAAGAGACCTTTTTTGTCCAGAATGGTCCAAAAAACATAAAAAAAAATAGTCAGGGCCAAAATATTGATTTTTGCAATTTGATTAAAAAAAATTGTTAAAAAAAATTGGCCCACTTTTCTCGTGGGCCACTTCTTGAACCTTATTCTGGGATGTCTCACGAATGTGATTATGCAAAAATATCTCATGGGAATATTTTTCCCAACGAACCCGCCGTTTCCGCCTTGTCTATAAATAAACTCCGCGAAATTGTAGATAGTATTACATTTTTAATTAAGAGGAAACAGTAGCGATCAACAGGTAGCGAAAACGCGTTCCAAGATTGCGGCTGTAATTTTGAACATTTTTTCGAGATATTTGGCACACGTATTCATAATATAATAAAGAATGGCGGTACAGAGCCCAATTTGAAAAATATATTAATATGTGGAAATTACTCTGTAATTAAATAAAATATTAAAAAAACGAGCCTGTACCGCCATTAAGAAGAAGAAAAAAATACACTTTCTTCAAATAAACTTTTTTATCCGATGCCTAGATTTTGTGCCATTTTGGAACTACTAAAATTTTTTATTTCATAAGTATGTAGTTCCAAAATGACACAAAATCTAGGCATTGGATAAAAAAGTTTATTTGAAGAAAGTCTATTTTTTTGTTCTTCTTAATGGCGGTACAGGCTCGTTTTTTTAATATTTTATTTAATTACAGAGTAATTTCCACATATTCATATATTTTTCAAATTGGGCTCTGTACCGCCATTCCTTATTGTATTACGAATACGTGTGCCAAATATCTCGAAAAAATATTCAAAATTACAGCCGCAATCTTGGAACGCGTTTTGGCTACCTGTTGATCGCTACTGTATCACCTTAATTCTAGAAAATAACCGAATAATAAGTAAAACGAATCGGTTAAATCCACAATTTACAAGTAGAAGTTTTAGAATAGAAGTGAATCATTCAAATAAAGCGTGACTCAATAGAACAAATTTGCTCAAATCGTTAAAATTTTAATGCACACCATTGTATTAGTGCTAAAAAATTTTTTAGCCATACAAAAATAACAACACAAAAAGTTTCCTAAAGATAAAAACACTTGATGTAGTTTGTATAATAATTTAAATAATGCATGACTTTGTTTTCTTTGGCTGTTGTAAATCATTATAAATAACATTTATAGCCGTGTGTAAACAATGCATAGGAATTTTTAGGTAAAAAAATTCTGATTAAGCCAATAAAAAAACCTGATGCAATTGAAGGCACAGATGATGGCAACGGAGATTTTTTCTTGATACAAATATTTTATATACTCTATCTCATAATTATATTATGTATAAGTTTTTAGTTTGTGAAAACTGTCATTATAGAAAGCAATGCGTGAAGGATTTAAAATGTGCGTGAAGTAACAATGTATTTTAAATGGATTTATCTTTTCGCACTGTAATCCAGAGAAATAAGATTTTTCTCGTGACACTTCCCCCTCCAGGCCGAAACCATTTTTTGAGTAGTATGGACATCTATATATTAATAACCTATGTGTTTCCTGCAGCCGATTTTGATGATATACATAGTTATAAACAAATGAAGATCAAAAAACGCTAAATTTTCGCCTTTTTCGTCTATTACTAAAAAGTGAAGCATTCTAAACAAATTTGAGAATAAGAAACTCATAAATCATATAAAACACTTCAATATGGCGTTCGCTGAATATGTCCTTATTTGTTGCTTAGAAAATTGCAAAATAAGTCATAAATTTTGAGATTTTATAAATGTTCATAACTAATGTAAAAATTAATTTAGAACCTTCTTATTTACACGGAATGCTGACTTCTTGTGCTTAAATTATATTTTAAATTTCAAAGCAATGGGTCAAATAGTTTAAAAATTATTTAATTTGTTTATCCCAAATTTATTTTTTGCAACACTATAGTCAGAAAATTATGAGGTTACAGTAATACATCGGACAGTTTATGAAAGAAGAACATTTATACTATTAACTTAATTTAAAAAAATGACAAACAGTAATTTTAATCAGTGTAAAATTATTTTGCAGAAACGTGTCGATTTTTTGTTTACTTATAAACAATTAGAATAACTTTTTAATCGTTACGCGTAGAAAAATTATTTTTTCATATCTAGAAAGACTTAATTTTTATAAACATTTAGAAAGAAAACCAATTGTCCTAGGACAATTAGGGACGAAGTTAGCCCCCCCTTTTTTTAATTCACATGTTCTTGCAAAATAATTTTGCAATGTTTAGAATTACTTTTGTCATTTTTCTTTAATTAAATTAATAGTGTAAATCTTCTTCTTTCATAAACTATCCAAAGTATTACTGTAACTTCATTATTTTCTGACTTATAGTGTTGCAAAAAAAAATAATTTGGGGTAAACAAATTAAATAACTTTTAAACTATTTGACCAATTGCTTTGAAATTTAGGGTAAGATTTAAGAACCAGAAGTCTCAGCATTCCTTGTAATAATAAGGTTCTAAGTTAATTTTTACATAAGTTATGAATATTTATAAAAACTCAAAATTTATGATTTATTTTGCAATTTTCCAAGCAACGAATAAGGATAGACATATTCAGCGAAATATTGAAGTTTTTATACGATTTATAAGTTTCTTACTCTCAAATTTGTTTAAAATGCTAACTTTTTGGTAATAGAAGAAAAAAGCGAAAATTTACCGTTTTTTCATCTTCATTTGTTTATAATTATGTATATCATCAAAATCGGCTCCAGGCAACATATAGGATATTATTATAGATGTCCATACTACTCAAAAAATTTGGTTTCGACCTGGAGGGGGTTGTGTCATCAACAGTATATTTTTTTCCTTATTTCTCTGAACTACTGTTTTTTGGCACACTTTCATATATAAAATATTCTTAACTTTCGCGTTGTCATGGTGATGACATGTGAGCAATAAATTACAACAAAAGTTTTGAAAGTTTTGAAAGTTTTGTGGTTTGAAAAAAGATAGAATTTTTAAAAGTCAAAGTTCTAAAAATTGTAGAATAGAAATGAATTCCAGTGACGAAGAGTTACAGTTTTTTATTTGTTTATCGTAGATAAAATATTGTATGAAACTGTGCGTGAAGTACTTTTTGCGAATCTACGAGATGTATAGCACTCGCTTCGCTGTCACTCGTGCTCTAAACATCGCGTGCGTTCGCAAAAAGCATACTTCACGAACTGTTTCATAAATAACTATTGTCTATATGTATTGTACAGGGTGTCCCGAAAAGATTGATCATAAATTATACCGCACATTCTGGGGTCAAAAATAGTTCGATTGAACCTAACTTACCTTAGTACAAATGTGCTCATAAAAAAAGTTACAGCCCTTTGAAGTTACAAAATGAAAATCGATTTTTTTCAATATATCGAAAACTCTTAAAGATTTTTTTATTGAAAATGAACATGTGGCATTCTTATGGCAGCAACATCTTAAAAAAAAATTAAAGTGAAATTTGTCCACCCTATAAAAATTTTATGGGGGTTTTGTTCCCTTAAACCCCCCCCCCCAACTTTTGTGTACGTCCCAATTAATTCATTATTGTGGTACCATTAGTTAAACACAACGTTTTTAAAACTTTTTTGTCTCTTAGTATTTTTTCGATAAGCCCGTTTTTATCGATATGCGGCTTCTTTTTTAATATATATTTACATAAACATGTTCTGTGGGTTTTGCTCCTTTAAACCCCCCAAATGTTTGTGTACGTTCCAATTAAACTATTATTGTGGTACCATTAGTTAAACACAGTGTTTTTAAAACTTTTTTGTCTCTTAGTCTTTTTTTGATAAGTCACCTTTTATCGAGATGTGGCTTCTTTTTCAAAATATACATAAAAATGTAAATTATAAATTTTTCAGATTATTAACAGGTCTCTATAATCGTACTTAACCATATACAATAGACGGAGAGCTAGAGCCGAAAAATCATCGTCATAAGTAATATGGAGTTTTTCCTGTAAAATGTGTCCATTGTATATTGACAATTATGACCCATTTCAGGCTGACACCTCAGTGGATACAGGAAGTAGCAACAAGGGATGAAAGGGGAAAGTTAGTGCAGTCAATTAAGGTTTTCACCTCCTATTTTGTTAAACCTCCATCGATTTGCATGAAAATTGGTGACTAGTTAGAGCATACCTCAAGAAATAAAACTGATTTGGTGCCAACTTGCACTTTTACCCTGGTGGTGAATACCACCCCTTCCACGGGTGAAAACAATTTTGTTAAAAATAACCCCACAAATCGATAGAGGGACAAATTTTAAGTAAAATTTGTTATATCATGTTATTCAAATAAATCAATACTTTTTGAGTTATTAAAGATCAAAGATTTGTCTATTTAAGAGCATGTGCCTGATGTTACGGATGAAAAAAAGAACATATTAATTAATTGTATGTTAGTAAAATATTATTTTTATATTATTTCGATATTTAATTGAATTTTTTCTACCAATATAAACTGAATATGTCCAGAAACTGGGGGTGTCCAATAATGGGTATATTTGACATATTGAAATACACTTTTGCTAAATTTATAATACCGAAATAATAAAAAACAATATTTTAGTAACATACAATTAATTAATATGTTCTTTTTATCATCCGTAACTTCACGCATGTGCTCTTAAATAGACAAATATTCGATCTTTTATAACTCAAAAAGTATTGATACATTTTATTAACATGATATAACAAATTTTACTTATAATTTGTCCCTCTATCGATTTATGGGGTTAGTTTTAATAAAATAGTTTTCACCCCCGAGAAGGGGTGGTATCCACCCCCAGGGTAAAAGTGCAAGTTGGCACCAAATCATTTTTATTTCTTGGGGTATGCTCTAACTAGTCACCAATTTTCATTCAAATCGATGGAGGTTTAACAAAATAGGAGGTGAAAACCTTTAAAGACTACACTAACTTTCCCCTTTCATCCCTTATTGCTACTTCCTGTATCCATTGAGGTGTCAGCCTGAAAGAGGTCATAATTATCAATATACAATAGACACATTTCACATGCCAAACTCCATATTACTTATGACGATGATTTTTCGGCTCTAGCTCTTAGACCACAAATATGTGGTGGATTCGACAAATATTCAAAATATCTCGATAAACACTAGTAGTACTAACAGGCAGGTTTCGATAAATCGAAAAAGTACTAACAGACAAAAAAGTTTTAAAAACATTGTTTTAAACTAATGGTAATACAATATTAATTTAATTCGAACGTACACAAAAGTTTGGGCGGGTTTAAGGGAACAAAACCCCCATAAAATTTTTATGGGGTGATCAAATTTCACTTTAATTTTTTTTTAAGATGTTGCTGCCATAAGAATGCCACATGTTCATTTTCAATAAAAAATCGAGTTTTAGATATATGAAAAAAAAATCGATTTTCATTTTGTAACTTCAAAGGGCTGTAACTTTTTTGTGTGCACTATTGTATATAGGTAAGTGAGGTTCAATCAACCTATTTTTGACCCCAGAATCTGTGGTATAATTTATTACCAATCTTTTCGGGACACCCTGTATAATGCTAAGACTGATAATACAGGGAAAGATAAGAGGAGGAAGGTGTATAGGAAGAAGGAGAGTGTCCTGTTTGAAGAATTTAAGGGACTGGTTTAAATGCAGTTCTATAGAACTCTTTAAAGCAGCGGTAGATAGAGTAAAGATAGTGATGATGATATCCAACCTCCGATTAGGAGACGGCACTTGAAGAAGAAGAATATGTATTGTTATATTTCTATTTGATATAAAAATTAAAATTTGATAATTATAAACAAAATTCACTTTAATATAAAATATTTTTAATTTTCTCAACCTCGGGCATATAAATTTAGAACAACCTGTATACAACAAATTGTTATATTTAATTTTAAGAAGTGATTAGAATAAGCGTACGAAACTCGGAACAATGTGCTTAGATAAACAAAGTGAATGACGTGTACCATTATCGTTCTTCTCGGAAGGTCGATCATTAGCCTATGCTAAATAAAACTCAGTGAAATAGATGATAGTTCATTATCGTTTTTCGCGGAAGGTTTCGATCATTAGCCTATGCTAAATAAGACTCATTTGAAAGAGAGAATAGGTCATTAAAATTTGTAAATAGTTAGAAAGTATTTTAGAATGGGAATTAAATATTTTCTTTTGAAATCCATTAAGCATATTTAGAAAGATTAAAAATTGGTTTTGAGGAATATTACGAATGAGAGTTGGTGGTGGAAGATTGATTTGTGAATCTGGAAGGGATATTTAGAAAGTAGGGGAATGGATGAGAAAGTGAGATCAGAATGTTTTGAGCTGTCGAGAAGTGAAGTCGAGTAGTAGACGGTAGTGTACGGAGAGTGAGAAAGCCGGTAGTTCCGTGAGTGTGGAGTATCTATCGTGGAACGAGAAGTAGGCCAGGTCGAGAGTAAAAGAACCTCCTTGAGCCAAGAGTGTCCCGGTAGCTGATAGCAGTTTCGAAAAAGGTAGAACACAGCATCACGACAAAAGCAGGAACGAGAGCTATTCGAGCTAGTTTTTCAAAGGAGAACATTACTGGAAGCCAGGACGAGGTTTGATCGCAGCCAAGGATAGCAGGAAACGGGTCTTGTGTGAGGACATTTTCAGTTCACCAGGAAAAGGTCAGTCTCATTTGTTTGGACATGAATGTATGGGTTTTTCGTATTAAATTCCACATAAAAAATTGAATAACATAATCAATAATATCAGAAAAGCTTCATCAAAGTTAAATAGAGTTGTTCCTAATAACTCCTAATAGTTAAATGTTAATAAAAACTTTCAATTGAAAACCAAAAGGAAATAAGATTCCCATTTGTAAATGTTATGTTTAAGAATAATAAGAAATAGCAAATATTAAGCATTGATTGCCTTTTAAATAAAATAAAAAATATTTTGATTATAATTGTAACCCATATGTGTATTTTTTTTACTCTTTTCTTTTCTATCCCGATTAGGAACCATTAAGAAATATTTAGAAGCCACGAAAGTAAGTAATTAATTTATAATTCGCCCTGAGATTGAAAACATATTGATATGTGATCTGGTTAATTAATTAGATTAGTATTAATACATTGATTAAATTAAGTGACATATAAGAATATTATCCCATATCAATAATCAAGATCACATCAGTATTATATTGAAAATTACATTTTTAACTATATATTAAACCGGTTTTATAGCATTCTACGCCTTTTCGTTCCTAATCACTATTCATTTCTATTATGCCAGTCTTCCTCTCTTAAATTACTTTCCCACATCGCTTTGGCGATGCCCTTTATCAATGTATGTAGTTGTTGGTCTTCCTCCTTTTCGTTTTTCTGTGGGGGTCCATTCGAATACTATTTTTGGTATTTGTCTTTCCTCCATTGGTCTTATGTGTCCGTACCATACTAGTTGTTGTTGTTTTTCGATGATCTAGGATTGTTCTTTCTATTTCCATTTGTTGTCTAATGTCGTCGTTCTAACGACCTTAAAACGTCAAAATGCTAACAAATAGAGTCGTAAACGAAGACGAACATGGGAAAGTAGGGAGACGAACATGGGAAAGACCACGAAAACGATGGAACAACATACTGAAGGTATATTGAAAAAAAAACACACAGAGTCATGTCTACACAAAAGGGTGAAGAAGTTCTATCTATTAACATCTAACATCTAACATAAATGTGTTAGATGACCTACCCCATAAAAGTAGAAAAATTTTATGCGGGGACTTTAACATTAATTATGCTGCTGCTTGTGCTACACAAATATCCTTGATCAACATATTTGAATCGTATGATCTAACAATGCACGTTGATTCTCCTACAAGGATTACAAAAACTTCATCTAACATAATTGATTATACTGTCTCAGATTTCTCACCCCTTGATGTCCACTCTACCATTATTAATGCTGGACTATCTGATCATGAAGCAGTTTATACGAAGTTTAATATCTTTAGCGAACCCTCCTCGAAAACCCGACGTTTAGGCAGGATTTTTTCTACCCGGAACTTTCGTAATTTACAAAATTTATGCTTAGCCTCTGAGTGGCGCTTTCTTACTATGGACGTGGATAATAATTTCAGTGATTTTTTAGATAAGCTTGTCTGTATCTTCAATAAAGCATTTCCTTTAATTCCAATTAAGCCAAAACATCGCAAACCCTGGACTACTAAAGGTATCCGAATATCTTCCAAGAATATGCGTTCTCTACTCTACATCAAGAAATTTACTACCAACGTCTCTATCACTGAATATATCACCAAGTACAGGGCAACCTATCTTAAACTTATAAAATCAACTAAAAAAGTCTACTACCAAAACCGTCTGGGAAGCTCTAAAAGTGTTGCAAGAGAAACTTGGTACATCATAAACGATCTTCGAAATAAAACCCACACTGCTCAAACATGTTCCCTTCCAGACCCTCAAAATCTAAATGAATACTTTGTTAATGTGAGTATAAATATTACATCAACTATTTTGCCACAAAAAAATCCCATTTCCTATCTCCCTAATTCAAGAAAGGTCTCGAATTCATTCTTTATAAAACCAGTCCATAAATCTGAACTAATCCAAACAATCAATAGTATCAAAAGCAAATCTTCCTGTAGTACTGATCGTCTATCGATAAAAAAATTTTCTAATCTCCCAGAAAATGTGTTGGCAGTCCTCATCTCACTGATTAATGATTCTTTTGAGTAAGGCAAATTTCCAGAGTGCCTAAAGACTGCCATCATTATTCCTTTTCATAAGGGTGGTGAAATATCTAATACCTGCAATTATAGACCTATTGCACTACTACCGGTACTCTCCAAAATTATTGAGAGACTCATAAAAGCCCGACTTATGTCCTTTCTCGTTGAAAACAACATTTTATCACAAAATCAGTTCGGCTTTTTAAATAACAAATGCACCACTGATGCCATGTTTTCTCTACTACATGAGGTTTATCAAGCACTGAACAATAATCTTCACACTGCCACCGTTTTTTGTGACTACGCCAAAGCTTTTGATTGTGTAAATCACAACATTTTGATAAAAAGACTAAATTTCTAAGGAATTCGAGGTATTTCTTTGAATTGGTTCCAATCTTACTTGGATGATAGGAAACAACTGGTTAGAGCAAATGATACAGACTAGTCTCAAAAACATTATATGTGGGGTACCTCAAGGATCAGTATTGGGTCCTCTACTTTTCCTTATCTTTATTAATGACATCACTAGTTTAAAAATCGATGGAAAAACCTGGTCTGACTCTAATTTACTCTCGTTTAACGTAGATAAAACAGTAGCATTATCTTATAAAGGAGCTCTTCAACCCTTACCTCTTAATAACAGCCAGATCAGTACTGTTGATTCTGTAAAATTTCTTGGTATTTTTTTAGACAGCAACCTTAAATGATCCCTCCATATTAATTTGTTAAGGAAGAAACTGTCTTCAGCTTGCTATACTATAAGATCTGTTTCGAATGTACTCTTCTTCTTCTTCTTCTTCTTCTTCTTCTTCTTTAGTTTATTGGCCTCCACCTACTTGGGTATTTAGCATCTTCCAAAATTACATATTTTTCTTTGTTCGAGTCACATCTTCGTTATGGTCTTCCTTTTTGGGGTTCTGGTACAGCTTCCCAATTCGATGTTATTTTCAAATTACAAAAAAGAGCAATAAGATATCTGTTTGGCCTCAGAAGAACAACACATTGTAGAAGTTACTTCAATGATCACATAATTTTAACCCTTTCATCTTTATATATATTTTAGAAACTGTTTGCTTAATTCGTAAACATCTACATGTCTTTCCACCAAGACCTAATCATGACTACTTCACGAGAAATTCTACCTTTGACGTCTATTTACCGACCCCGTCATCTGAGTTAGTAAAGAAATCTATATTATATTCCGCAAAAAAACTTTACAACCATCTCCCTCAACAACTTAAATTTGCAGCATCTTTCCCCAAATTCCGTAAACTGACAAAAGCCTACCTATCCGAAAGACCATAATATTGTGCAGCAGAAGATTTTCTTAATCAATAACTAAGAAATTACAGTACCCTTTGCACAAGTAGTATTTTTATTATTATTTTTATTATTATTTTTCATCTATTGGGTGTCATATGCAGCAGCTTAACTTTTAAACTTAATTACTAGGTAGACTATGCAATTTGCAATTTATTTAAATTTTTAAATTTTGCAATTGATTAACTGTTTAACTTCATTATTATTATTTTTTTTTAATTTTTACTGACGATTTATGTAATTTTAGTAAATTGAATTGTTATTGTTTTGTTTTCTTCACTTTTTGTAAGCTTTGTCGATAAAATTGTACAATTTTTCATGACAATAAAGCATATTTCTATTCTATTCTATTCTATTCTAACATATATATTGTTATTGTTAACAGTTGTTCTATCATGTGACGTTAGCGTTTCATTTTTGGATACTGGAGAGGAGTATCCAAACGAATCTGTGACCCAGTAAATACATTATTTTCATACTGGTTTTTTAATTCTCATTATATCAAACATACTACGATTCAGATTAGTCCACTTGCTACCAATAATTACAAATGAATAGTTTATCAAAACAACCGATCTCATGCGATATCGCCACTAGTTGTAAAAAATTCATTTGCGACATGCATTCTACATTGGCTGTGTTTTCTGCATTTCTCGATGGAATTGAAACATCTGATTGTGGCCTTCAGAGGTCGTTTGGCGTTAATTGAAGCTTCCTTTTCGACACCGCTACGACGCTTGGCGAAATTAGTTAATTAAAAAAAAGTGATTCCGTGAAGAAATTTATTAATGATGTATGATAATTGCTCGTTTAATTTATTCATGGATATGCTGTCGTGTCAAAATGATAAAAAGGGAACTTACAAATATGTTAATTGTTTGATGACAATATAAACATACCCAAACTTATATGGAATCATCTGATATTTCTTATTATTTCGTGCGAATTTAAAAAAATGAACACACGAAGTCAAACAATATTTATCTTCACGCAATTTAATAACAAATACATAACAATTAAATAAAACAATAAAGTATTTAACAAATAAATTGAAAGTAGTTGTTTTAAAGTCAATAGCATACAAAATTTCAATGTAAAACGAATAATGTTTAAATTGTTTTTATTTATTTTTTTTTGTATTTTGTGGTAGTCAGTGTTATCACCTCTAGTCCTTATGCAAGCTTCAGTTTGCGTGGGCACGCTCCTAATCAAATTATCAACATTTTGTTGTGGTAGGTTGCTCCATCCCTTAAGAGCAGCTTGTACTAGCCGTGCGGTGTTTTGTGGTTTATCCTGGCGAGCTCTAGTTTTTCTTTTAAGTATATCCCACAAATACTCTATAGGATTAAGCTCGGGTGAGCAAGCAGGCCACTCCAAACAAGGGATAGACTAGAATAGAATAGAATAGAAATATGCTTTATTGCCATGAAAAATTTTACAATTTTATCGACAAAGCTTATAAATAGTAAAAAAAAACAAAACAGTAACAATCCAATTTACTAAAATTACATAAATCGTCAATAAGTTAAATAAAATAAATAAATAAATCGAAGTTAAAACAGAAATAATCAATTGCAAAAATTTAAATAAATTGCAAATCCATAGTCTACCTAATAATTAATAAAAAAGGTTTAAAAGTTAAAAAGTTAAGCTGCTGCATATGACACCCAAATATAGATAAAAAAATAATAAAAATACTACTTGTGCAAAGGGTACTGTAATTTCTTAGTTATTGACTAAAATAATCTTCTACTGAATAATATGGTCTTTCAGACAGGTAGGCTTTTGTCAGTTTACGGAATTTGGGAAAAGATGGTGCAGATTTTAGTTGTAGGGGGAGATGGTTGTACATTTTTTTTGCGGAATATAATATCGATTTCTTTACTAACTCCGAGGACGGGGTCGGTAAATAGACGTCAAACGTAGAATTTCTCGTGAAGTAGTGATGATTAGGTCTTGGTGGAAAGACATGTAGATGTTTACGAATTAAGCAAACAGTTTCTACAATATACAAAGATGGAAGGGTTAAAATTCCGTGATCTTTGAAGTAACTTCTGCAGTGTGTTGTTCTTCTGAGGCCAAACAGATATCTTATAGCTCTTTTTTGTAATTTGAAAATAACATCGAATTGGGCAGCTGTACCAGAACCCCAAAAAGGAAGACCATAACGAAGATGTGACTCGAACAAAGAAAAATATGTTATTTTGGAAGATGCTAAATTGAGTTCATTCGAAACAGATCTTATAGCATAGCAGGCTGAAGAGAGTTTCTTCCGTAACAAATCGATATGGAGGGACCATTTAAGGTTGCTGTCTAAAAAAATGCCAAGAAATTTTACAGAATCAACGGTACTGATCTGGCTGTTATTAAGAGGTAAGGGTTGAAGAGCTCCTTTATAAGACAATGCTACTGTTTTATCTACGTTAAACGAGAGTAAATTTGAGTCAGACCAGGTTTTTATTGTAAGTAGATCAGAAGTTATAGTAGCATGAAGAGTTGCAATATTTGAGTTGCTCCAAGTGATACTGGTATCATCAGCAAAAAGAAAGATGTTTCCATCGATTTTTAAATTAGTGATGTTATTAATAAAGATAAGGAAAAGTAGAGGACCCAATACTGAACCTTGAGGTACCCCACATACAATGTTTTTGAGACTAGAGTCTTTATCATTTGCTCTAACTAGTTGTTTCCTATCTTCCAAGTAAGATTGGAACCAATCTAAAGAAATGCCTCGAATTCCGTAGAAATTTAGTTTTTTTATCAAAATGTTGTGATTTACACAATCAAAAGCTTTGGCATAGTCACAAAAAAGGGTGGCAGTGTAAAGATTATCGTTCAGTGCTTGATAAACCTCATGTAGTACAGAAAACATGGCATCAGTGGTGCATTTATTATTTAAAAAGCCGAACTGATTTTGTGATAAAATGTTGTTTTCAACTAGAAAGGACATAAGTCGGGCTTTTATGAGTCTCTCAATAATTTTGGAGAGTACCGGTAATAGTGCAATAGGTCTATAATTGCAGGTATTAGATATTTCACCACCCTTATGAAGAGGAATAATGATGGCTGTCTTCAGGCACTCTGGAAATTTACCTTTCTCAAAAGAATCATTAATTAGTGAGATGAGGACTTCTAAAACATTTTCTGTAAGATTAGAAAAAATTTTGATCGATAGACCATCAGTACTACAGGAAGATTTGCTTTTGATACTATTAATTGTTTGGATTAGTTCAGATTTAACGACTGGTTTTATAAAGAATGAATTCGAGACCTTTCTTGAATTAGGGAGATATGAAATGGGATCTTGTTGTGGCAAAATAGTTGATGTAATATTTTTACTCACATTAACACAGTATTCATTTAGATTTTCAGGGTCTGGAAGGGAAAATGTTTGAGCAGTGTGGGTTTTATTTCGAAGATCGTTTATTATGGACCAAGTTTCTTTTGGATACCTTCTGCTTCAGTGATGTCTGTAGTTACTCTAATGTTATGTAGAGGTCCATTATCATGCAATAAAATTAAATTTTTTCCAGTTGCACCTCTCCAGAGCCTGACTACAGGTTATCAACATACCTTTGAGTAGTTAAAGTTGATTGGATGAAAATTAAAGGAGTTTTCTTACGGATCACAATTCCTCTTCAGAACATTACACTCCCCCTTGTATATTTGTGAACAGATCTGACAGTTTTCGTTCTTACTTGTCTTCCTCGACCTCTAAGTACACGATTTCGTGGGTCATCTGATTTTACACAAGTCCTGACTTTTTTTGAAAATAGCACATTTTGTCAATTCCCAATGTTCCAGTTTTGGTGGTGAAGACACCAATTTAGGCGATCAATCTTGTGCTGCCTGGCTGGATAACTCGGGAACCCATAAAGGTTCACACGCACCGAATCGGCATAGAGCGATCGGCTCGGCTAAGAGCAATCGGCAGATTTTGCTATGCATGTAAATAAATGCACCGCGCACCGCTCGACAGTCGAACGTTCTTAAGCGGTGCGCGGTGGCTCATTTATTTACATGCATAGCAAAATCTGCCGATTGCTCTTAGCCGAGCCGATCGCTCTATGCCGATTCGGTGCGTGGCCTGCTTAAAGGCTGATTCTCATTAGACGTACAAGGAACCTGCAAGGCACGTGCTCGGCAAAGATTGTTTCGAAAAGAACGTCGCATGCCTGGCACGCATAGTGTGAATTACATCCCGTGCAGTGCATAAGATTTTATGTAAAATGTATCTTGCCGAGCCGATGCCTTGCCCATGCCGAGCACTTGCCTTGCCTTATAATGAGAATCAGCCTTAACTGTCTCCTACTGTATACTTTTTGGTACGAACTCTTCTTCTTATCGTTTCAACTGAAAGAGTTAGACCTGTAGCTTCCAAAAGCTGCCTTTGGAGCTGCAGATGAGAAATGGTTGGGTGTTTTCCAGCTGATTGGGCAATTAAACGATCGTGGAGAGCCGTTATTACTTTTTGCTACTTTCCTTTGCTTTATTTTTGAGCTTTCCTAGTTCCTGTTACCTAGCATAGGTTTTGGAAAGAACGCCCTGTATTACGCCTAGCTCTACAGCTATGTCCCTCTGAGAACATTACTTTCTCCACAAGACCAATAATCTTTTCTCGTTGTAAGTTCTATAACCCCACATGAGGCATATTTTCGTTTTTTGGCGCAAAAGTTAGTTTATTTATTTTCGTTCAATTTGCAACTCAAGCAAATAACCCATACCGTGGGCGGGCATGTTTTCGGCGCTAAAGTACCTGAGGGTCTTAAAAGTACCCGTGTTTTGGACGCTGCCAGAAAGTAAAGTTAGGACCGAAGAGTTGGGTCTTCCTCCTTTGGGTAAGCTTGGTATCGTAATATCGGCAGTTGTGGCTTAATTCGGGAATATAAATTGGCAGACAGTGAAATATCTAAATGGCTGAAATATATTTTTGGGCTGCCATTTTTACCTCCCTCAGAAGTCGAAGAATCTTTCATATATGATTTTATGGCTATTCAACCAAAGGATGCAAAAATTGAAAAGTTTTCCGACTACTTATTGGACAACTACATTGGCGACCACGCAACATTTCCGCCGGAGATGTGGGCTACGATGAGTGAGAGTTTAGAATTAACAACTAATGCTTGTGAATCGTTCCACTCGCGTTTTAATGATAATTTTTACCATTATCATCCAAATATTTTCCATTTTATTGATGTTTTAAAAAATTTTCAAACTGAAACTTACATTGAAATTAATAGTGTCCATGAAAGTAATAGACTTAAAGATCCAAAGAGTAGAAAAAAAATTATGTTCGTTAGAGATAGGATACATGAGTATCAAACTAACTGTATCGATCGATACCATTTCGTAAAATGTATGTCGTATTTATTTCAAAGTGACAAATAAATCTTATCAAGCTTAATCTCAAGAATTTTATTACCTGACTTTCCATTTACATTTCAATTAGACCCAGCGTCCAAATCATGTATGCAAAAACAGGTAATTTTATTTTTCAGCGTCGAATTTTAAATTTGGCGTCCAAATCATGCACGCCTCATACCGTACCGAGCTGTACTATCCGATTGTCTTATTATATTTGTTTATTTTTAATAAATACCTTTATTCTTCGCAACAATAACAAGTTTTTTCAAAAGAAATAAATATTACTTTAAAATACATGGTGATTCCATATAAGATTGGGTGTGTGTATGTGATGATGCTTGTGGTGAAGAAGCGAACATATTATTTATATTTATAGTTCAAGTTGATTCTCAGTTAGAGTTGACTTTTCCTAGTTCGAGTCAACTCCAACTGAAACGAGCAGTAAAAGTTGATTTGAAAAATTTAAATCAACTTTTACTAGTTGAAGTTGACTCTTCCTAACTCTTGTTAGTAAAAGTAGATTATACAATTTATACGAGTATAATCTCGCGTGCATTTTTGATGAGTGTGCGTCTCTTTGTTTTGACCGTTTCAACTACTTATTAGTCCAGACAGTAACGTCGCCCCCGTTAGGTAAATTATTCTGATTCGATTTGTTTGCACAAACTTACTCAAACAAATACATCCTTATAACAAATACACAGTGTCGGGCGGTACCACGGTCGAAAAATTGTTTAACCAATTTTTGTTAACCAAATTTACAAAAATAATTCTTATATACTCTACCTCATATTATGTATAGTTTTTTATTGTGTGAAAATTGTAAATATAGATAGCAGTACATGAAGGGTTTAAAGTGTGCCTGAAGTAATGTATTTTAAATGGGATTTACTTTTTCGCACTGTTTTTTAGCAAACTTTCATATAATCAAATATCCTTAACTTTCGCCTTGTCATGGTGATGACATGTGAGCAATAAATTACAAAAAAAAGTTTTGACAGTTTTGTGATTTGACAGAAGTTTTAATTTTTAAATGTCAAAGTTCTAAAAAATTGTAAAATAGGAATGTATTCCAGTGACGAAGAGTTGCAGTTTTTTTATTTGTTTTTTGGTAGATAAAATATTGTATGAAACTGTGCGTGAAGTACTTTTTGCGCACTTAGGCGATGTATAGCACTCGGCCCGCTCGTGCTCTAAACATCGCGTGCGTGCGCAAAAAGCATACTTCACGAACTGTTTTATAAATAACTAAGTATTTCACTCCGGACAAATTTTTTTAGATTATTTTGGTCATTCGGAGCAAAAAAGATCTCTTGTGATTTTTCTCTAAAATTGATAGTTTTCGAGTTATACGCGATTTAAAATTTGAAAAATGCGAAATGACCATTTTTAAGGCTTAATAACTCGATTAAAAACAATTATTATGAAAGTCAGAAAGTCACCTAATCAAAGTTTAAAGCCCCCCCCCTACAAGATCCTGAAGAAATTTTTGTCATTATTTTATTACTAAGTTGTTATTTTTAATTATCAACAATGAGCGTTAAAAGCGTATTGAGGCGGCCGTCAATGTGAGTGCGAGTAAGATCCTCCATTCCGACCGTCCAATGGTGCATCTCAGTCGCACTCACATTGACAGCCGCCTCAATACGCTCCTAGCGCTCATTGTTAATAATTAAAAATAACAGTAATACAATAATGACAAATATTTCTTCAGTACCTTGTAGGGGGGTCGTTAAAATTTGATTTGATGACTTTCTGACTTTCATAATAATAATTTTTAACTGAGTTATTAAGCCTTGAAAATGGTCATTTTCGCATTTTTCAAATTTTAAATCGCGTAATAAATTTTACAGAAAAATCACAAAAGACCTCTTTTGCTCCGAATAACCCAAATTAATGATGTAAAAAAAATGTCCGAAGTGAATTTCTTTTTGTGAATTTGTTTAAAAAAAATGTTTAAACAATTTTTCGATTACGGTACCACCTGACACCCTGTGGATTCGTTATAAGGACCTCTTTTTAAGTAAGTTTGTGCAAAAAAATCGAACTGGAATAATTTACCTAACGGTGGCGTAACGGGTAACATAATATACAGTAACATTTAATTTCTAGAATCGGTTGTTTGTGTGAATCAACTTTTACTAAATGGCATTGGGAAGAGTATACTTTACCTAGTTGGAGTCTACTTTTACTAGTAAATGTTGAATAAAAATCTTCATTTTATATTTATAATCAACTTTTACTAAAACCAGCCGTTTGAGTCGACTCGAACTAGGAAAAGTCAACTCCAACTGGATAATCAACTTGAACTGTAACATATACACTCTCTTATGATAGCTTGAAACCGGTTAAGGTGTTTATGGCACTCTCTGAATGAATTGAAATATAAGACGTCTCTAGTTTTCCTTTTACAACAAAATTATTATTAACTTCTATTAGTTTACTCCTAACAAAGTATGTGGAATCAAGTTTTCGTTGAAATTTTTGCCACGCTGAGCAGGCAGGAAGTGAAATACAATTATTCATAGATCTACCTTAACCTTCTTTGTCTCAGCATTCGTATGGTTTACAAATTATAGAAACCGCGAATACATCTCAATAAAATTTTATTTTAATATTATTTTAAATTTTATTGCAGTAAAACTTTCGATTGTTGTAAAACTTATAATAGGCTTTATCAAAGATACTGAATAAATAAAACGAATACAAGTTAAAAGCAATTAGCCCAAAAGTTTACATATATAAAAGTTTATACCGAATACTCTTTGTATTTTCTTCGAGACACAAAGAAAACTCAGTAACACATATAAACAAATAACTACATATTAACAATCACACCTATCTTGTGTGCTCTTTCAGCAAACCTGTTAGTAATTATCTATATGTGGTCCAAGAGAAAAGATGATTGTTAGGGAAATCTAAATACAATGTTGTTACATACAAACCATATTAATATACATTATTATATATTATTAGCCGAAATAATATACATTATATATATATATATATATATATATATATATATATATATATATATATATATATATATATATATAGAAATAATATACATTATTAATATTGTATATTATTAGCCGAAACATAGATCTAACTGGAATATTCCATGACCCTTTGATACTTTCTTAGTAATACCATAATACCTACTTAGTTTAACATCTGTATAAAAAGTTTAGTATTTTCTCCCGATGACCTGTTAAGAATATTAAAAATCATCTTTTTGAAAGCTATATAATACTAATAAATTTTTTTCTTTTGCAGGTAAGTCGGTAGATACTAGAAGAAAAATTGTAAGAGGAAACTACTTGTATGGATTTTAACTAAAGACAGGTGAATATTAAACAAATTATTAACAAAATTCGGAAAACTAAAGCTATTGAAAAAAATTGTAAATAAATTCAACAACATTCCTTAAAATAAAAATGCTAGATTTGTTGTAAAAGGTATATTTTAATATACCCTAAATAAGGATCACAATACAAAACGTTTTCGGATTAAGAAATCCATCATCAGTGTTCTAAGTTCTAAAAGCCAAAAAATAGCATGCCTGAGCCACCAAAATGTGTTGGGTAAAAACCCTTTAAATGTAAAAGAAGATGTTATATTACATATTTATATAAAATGTAAATGATGATCTAGATATGCCTAATGGCCAACTAGTTGGCCGTTGAAATCCAATATGTATGGTTTTCTCCAAAAAAATTCCAACCACGTGGGATGAGTCCTGTGTTGCCCTGGGTAACATCCAGGCATATCTAGATCATCATTTAGGTACATTTTATATAAATATGTAACATAACATCTTCTTTTACAAAAATTGGAAAAAATCCTTTGTAAAAGGTATAAAATTTTATTAAAATCCCTTTAAAGGGCTACAACTTAACAAAACGTTTTCGATTTTTATAAAAAATCATCATCAGTTTTAGATAAACTGGATGCTAGCTGAGCCACCAAGAAAAATATCCTGGTAAGGACCCTTTAAATATAAGATAAATGCGTTAAAAGTGCATACTTTAATAAAATACCTTATAATGGTCACATGGCAACTAGGGTAATGCCCTAAAGTAATGTATTGAAATTTACCAACACGTGGGGTCCAAATTGAGTTGCTTACATTCCAATGACTTAATGGCAACTCATTGTAATGAAGTACAACAAAGTCATTGGAATATAAACAACTCAATTTGTATCCCACGTGTGGGGAAAATTCAATACATTACCTTAGGGTATTATCCTAGTTGCCATGTGACCATCATAAGGCATTTTAGTAAAGTATGCACTTTTAACGTATCTATGTTATATTTAAAGGGTTCTTACCCCTTACCCGGATATTTTTCTTTGGTGGCTCAGCTAGCATCCAGTTTATCTAACACTGATGATGATTTTTTATAAAAATCGAAAACGTTTTGTTGTGATGTAGCCCTTTAAACGGATTTTAATAAAATTTTATACCTTTTACAAAGGATTTTTTCCAATTTTTGTGATTGATGGTATACAGCCAACTACAGGAAAAACATTTTCTTTTCCTTGTGGATCTTCTTTTACATTTAATGGGTTTTTACCCAACACATTTTGGTGGCTCAGGCATGCTATTTTTTGGCTTTTAGAACACTGATGATGGATTTCTTAATCCGAAAACGTTTTGTCTTGTTACCCTTATTTAGGGTATTTTAAAATATACCTTTTACAACAAATTTAGTATTTTTGTGATTTATGGTATACGGCCAGCTACAGGAAGTTTATTTTCCTCGTGGATTCCTTAAAATATTCCAGTTATGTTTCAAATAACATATTTGAATATGATTAGGCTTTTTTTGGTATGTTAGGGAGTCCTGGAGCTTTTTTTTCAAATTGCATTAGCTATCACTGATTTCTTCTTTCGTAATGTATGTATTTTCATCCTTTGGAAATTTCTTTTATATAGTATAGGCCTGTATGCCTCGTACCAAAAAAAAAGTTTATTAATAGCAAGCTGAAAATTTGTTAATAGCTTAATGGTGTCTAGTCGGACAAACTTTGATGTATGGGAATACTGGAACAGGGGAAGTTTTAAGTGTGGAACGTGTCATCCTGACAAGTTTATGATTGTGAAAACTAGTAGGTTGTTTTTAAGTTTATTCACATTATTATTAACAAACTTTATACAATAATATATGAAAAAATGTTTGTCCGACAAATATGTTGGGCATGTTAATAACTCCGACACGTAGAATATGTCAAATGACAGGAATTATGTTGGTGATAAACGGCAGTCTGATTTTTGTATGAGAGATTTATGAAAGGGTAACAAATCAATTGGAAGTTCTGTCCGACAAAATACATGGGACGTTTTCGTTAGTCTGACGTATGAAACCTGTAATCATTTAATCTGTTCCACAATTAAAACTTCCCCTGTTCCAGGGTTCCCTTATAGTCCAGTTGGGTTAGACGAATAACAGGCCTAACCTTGCATTAGGAGCTGCCCCAAATTTTATTTTTCTAATCTTTAGGGAGGCTCAATATTAGTATAAATTTAAAATCTCGACTGAATTTCACCGTTGCGTTAGCCGCCATCTTGATTTTAAACGAGAACCGTTTTTGCTCAATATCTCCGCCATTTTCAATTTTTTGACAAAAAGTGTAGAAACTGAAACTGAAAATACGATTTTCTATAATTTCATTTATTATAATTTTTTTCGTGCGGTCGATATTTTCCGAGTTATGAGGGGAAAATAGTGACAGTTGGAGCATAATTATTGAATTATTGAATTATCTCGTTTATTATAAGTTTTACAACAAATATGTACCTGTACAAAAATGAAGAGAATTAAATTATACACAATTTTGATCTCTTTCATTTTTTTGCTAAAATTAATATTTAATGTAGTACGTATGCGGTAATGGCGCGAGCGTAAAACCGGATTAATTTTATAGCAATTGTTTTTGGTCAATATCTACGCCATTTTCAACTAAAATTGTTCAAAATATAATTTCCTACAATTTATTTTTAACAATTTTTTTCATGCGGTTGATATTTTCCGAGTTACATGGGAAAATAATAAAAAGTGGTGAGGGGAGCATAATTATTGAATTGAATTTTGTATCCGAGCTGCCCCAAATTTTATAATTATATCCTTTAGGAGAGATCAATAGTAGTGTAAATTTAAAATCTCGACTGAATTCCGCGGTTGCATTAGCCGCCATATTGATTTTAAATGAGAACTGTTGTTGCTTAATATCTCCGCCATTTTCAACTTTTCGACATAAATGGTGGGAAAGAAAATTGTTGGAAATGCAATTTCCTACAATTTCTTTGGCACAATTTTTTTAAAGGATTAATATTCTTCGAGTTAAGGGGGAAAATAATGGAAGCGGAGGGGAAGCATAATTATTGAATTGTCTCATTTATTATTAACTTTACGACATAATTGTACATAAACAAAAATAAAAAGAATTATATTTTATACAATTTTTGAAACTTCCAATGAAACATCAACCAAACTAAGTATATAAAAGACATAAAAAGACATTATATACATTAAGTTCACTTAATTTTATTAACTAGCGGGTTTTATTGGTTGAATTTGTCTGTCGATATTTTAAGTTTTATGTCAGCTAATATATCGTGCCCACAATTTTTTTTTTAAATTTTGGACCCTGTTGGGGGGAATTTTCCCAGTTCCCCCCCTTGTAGACCCGCCACTGGTTCTCTCGAAAAATTGTAGTAAATCGTAATTGCAACAATTTCAGTCTTACACTTTTTGTCGAAAAGTTGAAAATGGCGGAGATATTGAACAAAAACAATTGCTACAAAATCAATCAGGTCTTACGCTCGCACCTTTACCACATACGTATTACCTTAAATATTGATTTATCAAAAAATGAACGGCATCAAAATTGTACAAAATTTAATTCTCTTATGGTTGTAAAACTAATAATAAACGAGATAATTCAATAATTCAATAATTATGCTACAACTGTCACTATTTTCCCCTCATAACTCGGAAAATATCGACTGCACGAAAAAAATTATAATAAATGAAATTATAGAAAATCGCATTTTCAACAATTTCAGTTTTTACACTTTTTGTCAAAAAATTGAAAATGGCGGAGATATTGAGTAAAAACGGTTCTCGTTTAAAATCAAGATGGCGGCTAACGCAACGGTGGAATTCAGTCGAGATTTTAAATTTATACTAATATTGATCTTCCCTAAAGATTAGAAAAATAAAATTTCGGGCAGCTCCTAATGCAAGGTCAACTGCTATCCCGACTGGGTTATTAACAAATTTTCGGCTTGCTATTAATAAACCTTTTTTTGGTACGCGGAATCCAGGCCTATTATTAAATACATCGTATATACGATTGGCTTAAATGATTTTAGTATATCAAAGCAATACAGCAGCAATTTACCTATCAAGAATACTGAGACTCCACCCTGTATGTCCTTTTTGTGGTTATTTGCGTGTCGCGGGCAATTTAAAGGTGGGGTCCCATTGAATCCCAAGGAACACGTGATCCTACATAAGTCCACTTTGAATTGTTTCATACAGGATATGCAATAAAGGGATTACGGTCCCCTTTTTGCATGTACTTACTTCGCGTTGTTTGCCGTTTAAGGGGTGAAGAATTTTCTTGAAAAATCAATAATTTTGCACAAACTGTCTCCACTGTCTGGGAGCTGAAGAAGTCTGGTTTAAATTCTGGATTCTCAACTGAATTTTGATGTCCTTAACTATAGTTTTTTTTACACCAAATTATTCCTAAGGATGCTGCTAATAATGTAAGTTTTTAAAGATTTTTATTATAATATCTACTGAATAAGCTAGAACAACAAAAAAAACCGCTAAACGCCGTAAAATGAGTGGCGCATACAATATTCCAGCTACAAATATCTGATATGAATATTACGTGGCGCGAAAATGTATTTTCATTTTGATGCAAAATAAAATTTTAGTTTAATTTTAAAAGATTTTTCCATAATATTTGCTAAATTTGAAGTAAAACGCGCCACAAAAGAGTAACTTTGATACAGTTTGAATTTTGAAACTCTTTTGTGGCGCGTTTACTTCAAATTTAGCAAATATTATGGAAAAATCTTTTAAAATAAAACTAAAATTTTATTTTGCATCAAAATGAAATATACATTTTCGCGCCACGTAATATTCATATCAGATCTTTTGTAGCTGGAATATTGTACGCGCCACGCATTTTTACGGCGTTTAGCGGTTTTTTATTCTTGTATCAGGAGTTTTTCAAAGTTTTTTTATAAATGAAATAATGTATGAACTTGAATGCAATTTTTCTCGATTACACGTTAAGCTTTATAAATGGTCGCCTTTGTCGCATTATCTCCCAAATGATCTAGTGTCCATCGAATGTACACTACATTTTTTTCTATTCGAAATAGATTGAAAAAAATTATTGGGATGGCCGGTTAATTAACTCGGATTGCCCGTTGCCAGATCAAATTTAGCGTCGTAACCACTACAACTACATAAACCATTTCGGGAATAAACGTTAATTTTATTATACTTTTGTAGCTTAATAACTTCTAAACGGGTTAACCGATTTTGATCACTAAACATGAGTTTGAAACATATTGACAAGAAGTATCTGATGCATCTATGGTCAAGTATGATAACTGAAGCTATTACAGGAATTATTGAGCTTGAAAAACCATTTTCCCATAGGAAATAGATTTGATCATACTTATAAAGCCTATAACTTAAAAATTCAAATCTTCCCGGATATAAGGTATACACCGTCAGATTCGTCTAGAGTCTTACAAACGCTTAGTTATTGGCGCAATTCGTAGGTTGAAATTTTGAGTAATTGTCGAAAAACCAAAATTTTCAAAGTTTAGTTTTTCAATTTTTCGGCGATACTGAGCCGTGTGTATGTCTGATCCTGACGGCTTAGACACCATTTGAAAGCTTAACTCAACATTATTGATTTGGTGTATTTGCGGTTCTCCTGTCTCTTCTTGAACTGAAGATATATACCCCCAAAAAATATGCCGTTTTGTACCTACCAAGTCCTATAGCTGGCTTATAGGTGGTCAAAAGTCACAAACTACACCGGTTCTGAATCGGCCCTGACCCCCTCTTCAAACACAGAAAAAAAAATTAGATCGGTTTAACTTTTCCAGCCACATACATATTTACAAACATTTTCCCTTTTTTAAATAGAAATTGAGTCATATTTCTAAGCTCGGTAACTGAGACTGTTGGGAGAAAGGCTTGTTGTTAGCCCGACTGCGAACTATTTAGGAGTTCTGTTCACCAGGACTCTTAACTGGGACGCAGATCTAAAGGCAACTTTAGATAGGGTAAGGAACAGGGCCAGACTTCTCAACCCTCTCTCTGGACGAATTGGCAAGACACACAAAAAGACTCTCATTCACACTTACAAGACCTTTATTCGACCCGTCATGGAGTACAAATCTTGCCTCTACTCTCTTTGCGCTAGATCAAAACAAGAGAGGTTGTTGAGCGCTGAACGTAGAATCTTGCGTTGATGCAACTATGAGCACTGGCGATATCCCTCAAACGAAATCCATAACATCTCGAACATCCCCAAAATCACCGAGAGAATAAACTCTCTGAACAGGAACTTCACAATCAAAGTAATCAACGGCCCCCCCTCCGACACACAAGAATCTCTCAAATGTTCCTGTTCATCTTCCGGCCACGTACTCCACCGAAAGCCCAAACACAAAAAGATTCATTTACCGTCCGCTCTAATGCAAACATACATTGACGAACTCCCGGTGGAGTACGAAAACATCCTCGAGGCTACCCCGTTAGCCTTCCGTACCCACCTTTAACACATCCTCTTCCCTACCCCGAACAGGGAGAAGTTGGTTTTTTGCGGTTTCCCAACTTCATTGCACAATTATACCTGTTCGCCCCAAGAAAATAGCCGCAACTATTTTCACCACTCGAACGCTCACTGTCCACGCTGCGCTCAAAGCCACCTCCTGACCGCCGACGAGGGACGCAGGTTCGCCTGTCGTTGTACAGTGGTTTCTAGGGAGATTGGTCTAGAGCAAAGCACGGACAGTATACGTAAATGTCTATGGAACCAACAACAATCCAACAAAACTTTCTTCTCTGTTGACTTTTGGCCTTCTGGACACCACCGTCCGGCATAACCCAGGAAAAACACCAAGATACGACACTTGCCCCAGTGTGTTTTTCGGACTGTTTGCTTTTTACGCCAACACTTTACATTCACTACAAACCCTGAAGAGGACAAAATCCTAAACGGGGACACACATTGAACGCATTTCTACATAGCAATTTATCCTATACAAGCAAATCAAACAATGTGATGAGCTCGATAACTTTTGAATGGTATATCCGTTGATTGATAAATATAGAGTATATTTATCAATCAACCGATTTTCAAAATTAGACATGCGTTGGAAAGGTAATCATCAGTACTATTAGAAGCCGCAAAGGTTGGACTTAAATTTTCGAAGTTTTTGGGAGTTTTGGGGACGAGAACGAAAAACAGGACCTAAATAGGAAGGGCCGTAAAATCCACACCCTTGGATCAAAATGGATGGTTGATATATGAATGGGCGAGTCTTTTCCTAAACTTTAAGATGGGAGTTGGTACAATTTTCAATTCCGTCAGATTTAGAAAATCGAAAATTTCGTGTATATAGATATATATATATAGAGTCGCGTGTAGGGGGTGTGGGTGTGCGCCACTGGCGAGAACTGCCGTTCTCTGGTAATATCTATTTTAATGTCAAGATGAATTCTGTTCTTGATGTACCACGGTGCATTGGTGACAGTTCGGAGAATTTTTGATTGGAAGCGTTGACTGATTTCCATGTAGGAGTGACTGGCTGTTCTCCATAGTTCCAATCCATATATCCAAATCTGCGTGAGTATTGCCTTATAAAGCAGCAATTTGTTATCAAAGGATAATCTTGATGAACGACTCATTAACCAATACATATTTCTGAATTGAAGACTTAGTTGCTTCCTCTTGGTCCAAATATGTTTTCTACATGTCAAACTTCTGTCCAAAGATATTTTACCTCTTTGGCTGAAGGTAATCGATGCTTATTTAAAGCTACAGGGGGCAGGCTCCTCTTCGTGTTGTAAAGTAACATTAGTAGATTTTCCTTCATTGACTTTAATTTTCTATTTCCAAAACCAGTATTGTATTCTATATTCTATTTAGATACGATTGAAGGAGATGCGAGGCGTAAATAGGGTCAGCATGTAAAGATAGGATTACAGTCTCGTCGGAAAATGTTCCTAGCATCATTTCTTCTATAGGTGGTCTATCCTCTAGTAGTTCCTGAAGAGTTGTAGATATATCTGGGGTAAAGTAAAGATAGATGGTAATAGTAGGGGAGGAAAGTATGCTAAATATGCAGTCACTCGAGCGCTTTGGGGACCTATTGGGTTGTGAAGAGTAGGTTCTAAAACCAAAAAAAGTTAACTAAAATTTTCCATTTTAGTGGAGACTTTCCATTTTTAATTTAATTTTTCATTTCCAACAATCGTTTTTCCGATTATAGCGCTGTTTATCCATAATCCGAATAAATGTTTCAAATAAAAGTTACTTATTTTTATATAAGGAATCCGAATCTGAAATAAAAAATGGGGGCTCCTATTTAAAATTTTAAAGTAAACGCCAACCCCACCTCCGTAGGGGGTCGTCAACCCCACATTGAATAAGTGTATTTTTCAGTTTTTCGATTTGATGCTCGCGGGATTCATATTTAAAATTTTAAATTTATCCCCCACCCTTCTCCGTGGGGAGGCGTGTTTGGTATCATTCGATATATGTTTGACAAATATTGAGCACGTATTTTTTAGTTTATAGATCTATCGTTCATTTCGCGAAATATCCGCTTTTTTATTGTGAAACTTTGTGACTCACCCATTTCCTTACCTTGTTATACACTGTTTCGCATGTACTTAACTTACCGTATCTTAATCTGACGATTTTAAGTTTTTCTAAGGATAGATTTTTTTTTCGGCCTCCCCTTAACGAACTCCCCTGTGTTTAGAGCCAAATATGGTAGAGGTACATCTACAGGGTACCAGGTTTCTTCCCATATGATAATCTGACGCGCTCGAGTTACTGCAAAAATCCCCGCTTGGGCTCCCCTACCGTAATAAATAAATTTAAAAAACCCAAAAGGTAAACAGTAATCTCGAAAAGAAACAAATAATAAGTTTCCATTCGACAGACCTCGTATAGCCACACTCGTAAATATTGCATGTCACCTTTCCTTTAAGAATAAATAGGTACTTACCGGAAGTAATTAAATTAAGAGTAGAGAGGACAGTAGTTTTTGAAAATAAAAATAACACTAACATAATAAAAGTTAAATAATTTGAAAAACCAATAATTCAAATAATAACCAACACATGCGCTAATGACACTGTTACTTAAATTCATAAACGGGGGATGGTGGGACGGCAATGGTCGGAGAAAGATGTTTTATGTAGAATGTTAAATTTATTTAAAGTTATCTAAATTATCCTTAAGAAAAATTAAATTTTTAGTTACAGTTCGTAAAAGTGAAGTACCTTAGTATTGGTTTTTGAGTTATTGTAGGAAAATTATTGGAATTTATCTTTATTAATGGAAGAAATATTTTTGAGCATGTTTGCTAATGTATTATTAAATCACGTTATGTGTTAAATCACGTTAAGTGGATATTTTGAAGAAAATTACATATGTACATATTTATAAGTATTTTATAATCATAATGTATTTTGAGTTATTCGATTGCCTGGAGCAAGACAAGAATATCACCCTGAGTTAGTTGGGTAATTTGTCAAGGACATAGCCCAAAAAAAGATTAAGAAGAAGAAGAAAATAATAAACGCCAAATTTCATAGCAAACGACGTAAAACGAAAAGATATCAACGACATACCATATTGTTTATCATTGTTTAACTTATTGTGGTTTCTATTAGTTCAGAGAAATAAGGAAAAAAAATATACTGTTGGTGACACAACCCCCTCGAGGCCGAAACCAAATTTTTTAAGTAGTATATAGTATGGACATCTATAATAATAACCTATATGTTTCCTGCAGCCGATTTTGATGATATACATAATTATAAACAAATGAAGATCAAAAAACGGTAAATTTTCGCTTTTTTCGTCTATTACCAAAAAGTTAATCATTTTAAACAAATTTGAGAGTAAGAAATTCATAAATCTATAAAAAAACTTCAATATGGCGTTCGCTGAATATGTCTTATTGGTTACTTAGAAAATTGCAAAATAAATCATAAATTTTTGAGTTTTTATAAATATTCATAACTTATGTAAAAATTAACTTTCCTATTACAATTACAATTCTAAAATTAACCTTCTTATTACACGGAATGCTGAGACTTCTGGTGCTTAAAGCATACCCTAAATTTCGAAGCAATTGTTCAAATAGTTTAAGAGTTACTTGATTTGTTTATCCCAAATTAATTTTATTTGAAACACTATAAGTCAGAAAATGTTGAAGTTACAGTAATACTTTGGATAGTTTATGAAAGAAGAAGATTTACACTATTAATTTAATTTACAAAAAAAATGACACAAAATAATTCTAAATACTGCAAAATTATTTTGCAAGAACATGTGAATTAAAAAAAGGGGGTATAACTTCGTCCCTAATTGTCCTAGGACAATTGTTTTTCTTTCTAAATGTGTATAAAAATTCAGTCTTTCCAAATATGAAAAAATAATTTTTCTACGGGTAACGGTTAAAATTTGTTTATCCCAAATTAATTTTTTTGCAACACTATAAATCAGAAAATGATGAAGTTACACTAATACTTTGGATAGTTTATGAAAGAAGAAAATTTATACTATTCATTTAATTAAAAAAAATGACAAAAAATAATTCTAAATATTGCAAAATTATTTTGCAAGAACATGTGAATTAAAAAAAGGGGGGGCTAACTTCGTCCCTAACTGTTCTAGGACAATTGTTTTTCTTTCTAAATGTGTATAAAAATTCAGTCTTTCTAAATATGAAAAAATAATTTTTCTACGGATAACGGTTAAAAAGTTATTCTCATTATTTATAAGTAAACAAAAAATCGACATGTTTTTGCAAAATAATTTTACACTGTTTAAAATTACTTTTTCTCATTTTTTTTAATCCAGTTAATAGTATAAATGTTCTTCTTTCATAAACTTTCCGAAGTATTACTTTAACCTCATAATTTTCTGGCTTATAGTGTTGCAAAAAAATGAATTTGGGATAAACAAATTAAATAACTTTTAAACTATTTGACCAATTTCTTTGAAATTTAAAATATAATTTTAGCACAAGAAGTCTCAACATTCCGTGTAATAACAAGGTTCTAAGTTAATTTTTAGATACAGTTGAGTGCGCGAGTCTTTACCCGTGCGTCATTAATACCTGGCGAGATAAAACACATACTTTTTATCTAGCATCATTCTCTTCCACGCATGAAACTCATGACAAACCAGCAGCCGTTTGTTATTAAGTAACAGCACATGTTATTTTTATGAACCATCTAGACTCAGTGCATTGAAAAGAGATAGGTACAAAAAAGACGATTCGGTATGTTTTCATATTTTAAGCACAATTTGTTTGACGTTTCTGCTTTGTTTAATTTTGTGGCTGTCAGTCAGTTGAACTTTTTGCGGTTTTTGTCAAATTTTTGCGTTTTGAAGTTTCTTTAAATTACACAAACAGTTGTTTTCACAACTAATTTTATATTGGGCTTTGAAATTTTAAGGTAAATAATTCTATTTTGGCAATTAATATTTAAAACATACAAAGCTAACGTCATTCACACAGTAAAGAAATGGCTGTGTTTAGATTTCCGTCAAAGTGAAAAGTGAATAAAATAACAAAAATAAAATATGTTGTTGGATTTTTTTATAAATTGTTTATTTATTTATTAATCAATAATAATAAAAGAATTTATTAAGCTACTTCAAATGTAGCTGTAATTCTGTACAAAAATTTTGAAGCAAAACTTACATTTGACATTCTATATATTTGATAACGTCAAATTTTATAATGAAACCCGTAATCGGAACAGTAGCCACTTTCTGTCAGTTGTTGTTGCGTGAAATAGATTTCCGACTTATTTCGTATGCTTTAAATGATGACGCACGGGTAAAGACTCGCGGACTCAACTGTAAGTTATGAACATTTATAAAAACTCAAAATTTATGATTTATTTTGCAATTTTCTAAGCAACCAATAAGGATAGACATATTCAGTGAACGCCATATTGAAGTTTTTATACGATTTCTGAGTTTCTTATTCTCAAATTTTTTTAAAATGCTTAACTTTTTGGTAAAAGACGAAAAAAGAGAAAATTTACCGTTTTTTGATCTTCATTTGTTTATAACTATGTATATCATCAAAATCGGCTGCAGGAAACATAGGTTATTAACATAGATGTCCATACTACTCAAAAAATTTAGTTTCGGCCTGGAGGGGATGTGTCACGAGAAAAATCTTATTTCTCTGGACTATATTGACAAGCGGCTTAATTTTTCAATACTAGTTTCTGTGAATGTGTGAATAAAAAAGAGACCTAGTATAAAAAGTAATTCGTGAATAATTTCATGCATGGGAAAAATACTATAGCGAGTGAAAGTACTATAGCGAAAATTTTAGGTGATGCATAACTTTTGAAAATATGTGTTTATAAAACCTTATCTTTTATAAAAAAATTTGTGTGTATGTGTATTTTCAATTAGTTTCTTTGATATCATTCCAATGAATGGAGGTGTGATACGCCATCGATTGAAATCATCTAAAGCAAATATTTAATCGATGATAATGTCGCTGTAACATATTTCCAAAAAGTATTTTTTGACGCCTACAACGTAGTCGAATTTTGAAGGTTGCTTTTAGCAAAATGTTTGGTTAGTTGAACGATTTTATAGATGGTGTAATTCATCTGATAAGTTAGATTAAACGTTTGAGGATTTATTGAACTTGGAATAGCTTAATGTGTATGTAACAGCTAATTTATGACAAATAGAGATCTATATTTAGCTAAATTAAAAGGAATATTAGAAACTCTTCGTCTTTGCATGCAAACATGCAAAAGAACTTAAAAGACTAACTACATTATAAAGAAGTAAAGATGAACTCAATATCAAGTTCCAGAAAAATAAAAAAGAATGGATGCTCGATGGAATACCTAAGTTAATAGAGAACAGAAGAATCATTAAAATTATAGACAAAACAAGTGTGACAAAATGCACAGAGAAATACAAAAGAAAATAAGAGAAGAAAAGAAAATTTTTTGAATATGTAATTACGTGACACAGAAAATCTGCAAATCTTGTACTTCTAGGAATAATTAAAACGATCGCAAACATCTACTACTCTGGGCTAATTAGCAAAATACAAGGAAAAGTTATTTACCAGCAATTTTATTGCTGGAATCGAATCTTATTATTGTATGTATTAATAATATAGGTATGCAAAGTCCGCAGATAGTGTGCTACTTTTTTTATAAACAATATGGCGCCCGAAAATCGTGTTTTTTCCAATTTTTGCTCTATAACTCCAAAGATTTTAACTTTACACCAAAAACACCCAACTAAAAATTCACCGCAATTAAATTCTGCATAGAGACGTGTTTTTTCCGATTCATTTCGACGAAAAATTTCCCTGTAAAAAGCGGGTTTTTCCAACAAAATCTTTAATTTTCAACTAAAATTTTAGATAAGTAATTGTTAATCAATAATTAAATAACTTGGTAGTGTAAAAGCCCTTTTTGTATAGATTATAATTCCAGAAGGCGATGGAAATTGAATGGACAGTTAAGCAACAATTAAATTGTTAATTAAAAATTTACGGTCGCTATAATAACGACAATAATTATGGTGCATAAGAATAGCTATGATTCTTTCATAAAAATGCACTATACCTATCTAATTTACTTTACAGAATTAAAATTGGAATATTTAAGCGGCCTCAGGAATATTTAAAAATTATAAACAATTTTTTGACTTATAAACAAATAGATTATCTCGGGAAATATTAAACTAAAATAAATTATGAAAACGGCATTCGAAAGTAAGCGGCAGGACGCTTCTTTTAAAAGAAAAAACGTTTAATTAATACGAGTGGTTCCTGAGATACAACCGGTCAAAGTTGACCGAAATTTACGGCAAAGATATAAACAATAGGATCATAATTGTTAAACCATCACCTTTTTATTTTTGTCCTCTTTCTCCACACCAATTTTCATATCTTTAAAATACTTATAACATATATTATTATAATAAAAACTATCGATAATACGTGTGAAAATTGCCAAAAATAGCAAAATTCCAATCAAAAATTAGGTTGGAGAAAATGTAACCCTCAAAGTTCAAAATCGGTATACGTTAAAAAAAGTCATTTTCTCGGCTTCCCATGGAGCAATTTTCTTCATTCTTTTTTTTTTTCCTAGTAACTCGAGTAGAGCCATCGAACTAACGCATTATTAAATGTCAGACTTGCTTTTGTTTTGTTATAATAGATTAATTTATTTATAAGAACAGAAAACTACATATTTTTTCCAGTTGTAGGCTTTTTTTTAGATAAACTTACTACAAGTGTACCTTTTAAAGTTAAAAACATAAATATTCTCATTTGAAAGCTGTATAATTATTTAAACAATTTTTATTTAAAAAAATTAAAATTTTGTGTTATAATAAATAAATTAATTTATTATAACAAAACAAAAGCAAGTTTGGCATTTAATAATGCGTTAGTTCGATGGCTCTATTCCTATTCCTTTTAGGCGGATCGCCCTTGTGATTGCTTCGTAGGAGGTGTTGTCAAATGCTCCTTCAATATCAAGAAATGCACCCAACATCACCTCTTGGTTTTCTAGAACGTACTCCACTCTCTGTACAAGATGGTGCAGTGCCGTTTCTGTGGAGACTCCCGCTCGATACGCATATTATCCCTGATGTATCGGACTTTCAACCAATACACCACCCCTGATATGCCTATCCAGCAGTTTTTCTAAGGTCTTCAGTACGAATGACATAGACTTAATATCCGCAGAAACTTGGCCCTTTCCTGTCCGATTTTGCCAGGTTTGGGTATAAAAGCCACCCTTATCAGCCTCCATGCTTCTGGTATGTACCCCAGCCCTAAACTAGCCTGCAGTATCTTACACAATTTTTTGAAAAAAAGGTCGTTTCCCTTCTGTAGAAGTATTGGATAAATCCCGTCCGGACCCGGTGATTTATATGGCTCGAATGAGTTTATTGCCCATTTGATTTTGTCCTGGTTTATAACTTCTTTTGCCACCTGCCAGTTTTCCCTGGAACCATAATTCATGATATCCAGTCCGGTTTTCCATGTGTCTAATGGTATCAGTTTTGTTTCAGACTCAGGAAAGTGAACCCTGAAAAGCTCTTTCAGGGTGTCTTCACCATTCTGAGTGAATTCACCTGACTCTTTTTGGAGCGAGGGAATACTTATCTGAGGGTCCTTTTAGAGAACTTTATGGAGCTTTGCCATTTCTGAAGTCCCTTCTATCTCTTCACAATGCCTTCTCCACGATTCTCTTTTTGCCCTTCTCAGTTTCCTTGATAAGCTCATTGCCTTTCATTTCAAAATGACACATGCCAGTTTTTCACAGTTCTAGCCACGAATCAATGATAGTAGACAATTGAAGAACGTCAAGATTGAAAATACGTACTGCAAGGTTGCATTCTATCTCCTTTGCTTTTTTACTTTTCTTCTCTCCTACAGTGCTTATCCATTTTAATGTTGGCGATTAGCATAGCTATCCTAACTTTGTTTGTTGCTATTCAGAATAGTCCTGTTGTAGACGTATTGAAACAGTTTCTCAAGTTTTGAAGCAAAGTATTATTCTTCTCCCTTGTCCTTGTCCCCCTTGTCCAAATACCTTGCCATGTAGCAAGAGTTGCAACAAGTCACATATATGTTTATTTCTCATATCATGGCCAAGATATTCTAATTTGCGCTCTTTGATTGTATTAATAATCTCGCATTCTGCACAATGGGTCAATTGTGGTCCAAGTTCTGTCGAATTTGACTCGCCTTCCTACTCTACAGATGCAGAATTTTGCATTCCTTGCCTATTCTACGTAGGACCTCAACTTTAGTCACATGATCTACCCATGAAATTCTTAAGACGCGTCTGCAATACCACGTTTCTACCACTACCAAGCTTCAGAAAGTGTTCAGGCCTCTACTCCCTATAACAACGTAGAAAATAGGCGAGTCATGGTGGCTTCAACTAATTTTACCAAATTACTTGGTATACCAAATGCTCGCATAAAAATATATTTTATCTCTGTTAATGTTACCATAGGCTTGTTGAATATCTACAAAAATTTGGTAGGTATCTATGTCGTGCTCTAAATCGGTCAATAATAGACGGTCCTGGTCTGAACCGGTCTGGTATTCTTCTATATTGGATCCTCGGAGCCACTAACACAACCTTAGATCTTCTAACGATATAAATATATCCAAAACTAAGAAAAAGTGGAAACCAAGGAATACATTGATATAAAATGTAACAAAAACAATATCAATATCGAATATCGGTTAAAAGCAGCAGAATGCAATACAATAATAATGAGAGTGAACCGAAAAACGGAATCACAATGGATGATCAAAGCATTTTCTATGTAATGTTAATAACGTTCATACTTAATCGATGTTCCTCTTATCGACACCGGAAGGTGTCGTGGTGTCTTCCTTATTCGTTTTTCTCTGTGACCTTACGTCACTTTTTTCTGTCCCTAGCTAATTCTTTGGCTTCTTGCCACTATTTTCCTCTATTCTTCAATATTTCCATCACACTTTTATTCTAGGTTTCCCTTGGCCGGTCTCTCCTGTTTTTCCCTATCGGCCTCTCATCCCATATCATTTTAACTTGTCTGTTGTCATTTATTTTAAATAAGTGTCCAGTCCATTTTAATTTCTTTCCATGAATTTTTAATGAATTTTTACTTTAATATTTTCTACTTTTAGTTATCTTCTAATCTCTTCTCTGCGTCTTTTATCAGTTATACTAGCTCCCACTACGTTTCTTAAATACCTCATTTCCGCGGCTTGCAATCTCTTTTCTTGTTTGTCGTTCAATACCCAACTACCTGCTCCATATGTGGTGATGTAGTGATTTCGATTTTCCTTGTTATTTCCTTTTGTAATGTTAATAAATAGTAGTTTAACGATCTTTTAGATATTCTGCATCTATTTAAAACACATAAAACCACATTCATGTGTTGGTAAGAAAAAAACAATCGAATAATCATAAATATTTTTCTAAAACGTGTAACTGTAAAAATAGGTTGGAATTACATAATAGGTATCCGCGCAGTAAATCTCGACATGTAAATGTATTTAGATTGCAAGTACTTGTTATAGTCCAGGAAAATAAGTTTTTTTAAGATCGACCAGAAAATGTACACTTTCGTGTATCTGAGGTTTTTTCCGGAAAATACCGTTTTGCCGGCCAAGACCGTAAAGTGAACGTTAGAGACCGGCAACAGCTTTTTCCGGTCCCTACATTTTATTTTCCAATCGCTAATTCATAACATAGAACTGTCTTGATTCCGTTACTATGAAAACAACGTTGCAATGTATGCCATTGATTTATAATTTGTTGGTTATCAAACTTGTTTGGTGAGTTCGCAAATTTAAAAATATGGAAAATCAAATATGAATAACCATTTTCAATTTCGTTGCAACACGAAACTATAGCCGCATCACTATTCCAGTCCAATCAGAGAGTGCAGCAAGCAGCACCTCTACCGGTTTCGAAACTTATTAGTCTCTCATCAGGAGGCACATATGCTGCTCTCTCTGACCCAACTACGACAAGACCCAGCGTGCAGTCACGGATTGCAACGAACGAAATGGCAGAGATGCTCTAGCGGCAACTGCTATCAAAAAACTAAGTTTTCAATTTAATAGCACATAAAACAACATCCAAAAATGTCATTCTACATCCTACCAGACTGAAAACAATGAGAACCTTCTCTGGTAACACCTCCAAGACTTCTACAATTTGCAAGCCATAACGGATGCTGAGACTAAGGAAGATGAGGGAATTTTACAATTTTTTTTTAAATAGGGATTCAGATTTTGAATTGTCCGACGCAGAAAATGAAATTTTTTTTGCCTCTTATCTTAAATTAGAAAATCCAGGCGAATTCACAGGTCACTGCTTTCGTCGAAGCGCAGCAACTCTACTGGTAGATGGAGGAGGTGATATTATAAATTTAAAACGGCACGGAGGATGGAAATCCTCTACTGTAGCAAAAAGGCTACTTTGAATATTCAATAAATAAGGGTAAGAACAGAACAAGTGGGTCGCGGTGGAGGTGGAGGTCGCGGTCGACGTCGAGATCCATGTAAAACAAACACATTGTAGTGAATGGAAGAGAACAGAGCAGGTAAGTCGCGGTGGAGGTTTAGCGCGATGCTATCCAGGAGGTTTACTTCGATGCTTTTGAAAATCAAACGAGTTTGTTTTTACATGGATGCCTACTGCGATACTGCCCTGTGATTGGTGCATTCAAGCCCAAGTTGTCATTCCCCTGCTTCCTGCCATTCCATTCGCTACGGTGCTCGAGTTGCTACCTATAATCTCTTTTGGGTATTCATTTCATTTTTGAATTTCAAGTGCTACATATGAAGGAAGATCTGATAGCAATTGTGCAGCTCACTTCCGTATTGTGGGACAAGACTCTGATGCACTGTTGGGTATATTACCTATCAGTCACCAATTGGTGACAGCTGATATTTCATCACTATAACCACTTGACTCCTTGACTGACACAGCATCGCAAAAGCACAATCCTTTTGTCATTCAAATTTCATAATACTACTTCACTTTATAGTGGTCCTAGCTCGATTGAGCAGCGCAGGTAACCTCCTTGCTATGTGCTGTCGACATCGACCGCGACTTAACTAATAACATCCACCGCGACCTCCACCTCCATAACGACCCACTTGTTCTGTTCGTACCCTTAGAAAGTTGATATAGCAAACTAAATCAATGTAAGATATTCCAAAAACGATGTACAAGAAACTAATTTTGTTAATACCGCTACAAAAAAATATAACATTTTCCAGAATTTCAGACACCTCTTCCCTTCAGATATTTAACAATCATAATTGTACATTAACATAAATATTCAAAAGTAATGTAGACAGGGCCGCGCCGTCCATAAGGGCGGAGAGGGGCGGTGCCCCTCGGGGCCGGACCAAAAAAGCGCCGATAGGTGCCGAAAAAAAAAAAATTTGGCAATACCGAAATTACCAGAAATATTAATAATATTTTATTATCTTGTAAAATTGAAAATTTACCGATCGTAGGTAGATATAAAAATAGCAGTTATTATTACTTTGATCCCCTAAATGTACGAACCGTTATTTCTCTCATTAAACTGAACTCTATTACTCCATTCACTCACGGTAAAATATTGCAAAACCTCTGAATTTTAAAGAACAGCTTGGATTAACATGAAATTTGGCATACACATAGCCAACATGTCAAAGAAGAAAATGATTATTGTGTCGACGTGTGCTTTTGCCCTAGGGAGTACCACGTGCCCAAGTCAATATCTACTTTTCGAGTTATTTGCGAGTGAATAATGTTTATTTTTCAACAAAACAAACACGTTTTTAGACGGTTTCTCGCAAATAACTCAAAAAGTAAGTATTTTATCGAAAATATATTCTTGGGAAAAATTTTGAAAAAAGGCATTTCCTTCAAAATTTCAAGTTATTTTTTTTTATTTAAAACCAATTTTTTTCAAAAATAAGCACTTTAAAGTAGTGAAACTTCCAGATCATATAAATATACATAAGTGAAGTAAATTTTAATGCTGTAACGATTAATTTCATTGGGGATGCTAATTAAGCGGAGATTTTTACGATGTTTTTGACAAAAAAAAAGGACCAACTTTATTTTCAGCGTTACTGGCTTACTTTTGCTGCTAGAAACTTTTTTAAAAAACAAAAATAAAGCTTTTTCTAAAGACTCTAAAAAATTATAACGAGTTTTGCCCGAAAAGTGCTTCATTTTTTGGTTATTTCACGTTGAAATGTTTGATTTGGAATTTGACGAATAAGAACCCACTTTTCTCGAGCTACAACTCTTCCTCTACTAGATCTACCGAGTTCATGCGTGCATAAGTTTTTTTAATTTACTTACGAGTATAACCTATATTTTCCTACGAACATTTTTCAATAAAATATACACTTTTTGTGTTATTTGCGAAAAACCGTCTAAAACCGTGGTTTTTATGTTGAAATAGTTATTTTCCTAACTAGTGCGGAAAGTGATACTTTCACGCACGAGACTGCCGTTGACTCTAACGACGCAATAGCGGAGTTCGGGCAAGCAGTCGAGTGCGGAGAAGACACTTTCCGCATGGGTTAGGAACAATATTTTTTCTAGGGCCGTACGTTTGGAAAAAGCCACAAAAAATAGAGTTATTTCCATTTTTATTTAGAAGTGAAAATACACAAATTAATTCTTTGACAAGGTTGTAAAAACCAAACTTTCAATATAATGGGTTACCACGACAACGATATTGGTTTCCATGACGACGATTCAAAACCATTGTAATTGTCTACTGATCTGACTTTTAAATATTATGTCAAAATAATTTTATTTCATCGAATTATCGCGCTAATTTCATTAAACATGAACACAATAAGATCAATTTAAAATAAATTAGTAAATAATATTTAAATATTAGTTTATTGCATGTATTATAATATATTATAATGCCATATATGTGAGCGGCCGTGGAGTAACGACATATTCGCTTGCCTCATACGCCAGTGCACGTGGGTTCGAGCCCTGCCAAAGACAAACCATTTTCATTTCCAATAATGACACGAGCCGTCTCACCGTGCCTCGGAGAGCACGTAAAGCCGTCCGTCCCCTTGGGCTAGTGTACATCGGCACTAGTTACTTGAAACAGGGTTAAAGATGTAAATGGCGCCGGAACTGTCCGAAAGGATCTCCCCGGCAAAAATGCCATACGACATTATTTATTATAATGCCATATTACAAGGTATTTTACTGTGCGGGAAAGTGCAACTTTCAAAAATGAAGATATCCACTCGCAAATAACTCGAAAAATATTGACTTAGTGAAAAAACCGTATATGGAACAAAAGTTGCTTAGAATTGGTCAGTTTATCCACTTCCGGAATTAATTTTAACGTATATTTTTTCATCCCCGATGACGCAATATCAATTGTTTTCTTTGTTATAAATAAGCTATATGCGTATGCCAAATTTCATGTCAATCCAAGCGGTTCTTTAATATACAGAGCAAAAACCATGAGCAAATGAACTATAGTACTAATTATTATTTATTTGTTCTCTGATAATGTAATCGTTGTTTTTTGTAAATATTTATAGTGTTCATAATAACTTATCAGTAGGTATAATATTACTTTACTGCTGCTGAAAATCTAAGAGCAGAAAATAAGGGTTACCCAGAGGGCCATGCTAAGAATCACAAGGAGACAGAATACCAAATAATATCAGGTAAAGGACAAAAATCAAAGACATAGTAGAACATGTAGCAAAGAAGAAATGGAGATGTGCAGTGCAGGTCATGTGGCAAGAACACCGAACAACAGCTAGACTAGAAGATTATTGGAATAGCGACCGCCGGCGGACAATCGGATAAACGAAGCAGAGATCGACCACCAACGCGCTGGAGTGACTATGTAAAGAGAACTGCCACTGCCGGAAACTGGATAGCTGGTAGCTCAAGATTAGGGCGCTTATGCTGTTATATTTAGTATTTCGTTTTAGTATTTGTTAATTGTGTTATTATATAAAGTAATGTAGCGTGATTAGTGTAATTACTTCTAATTACAATAAAACTAGCGGTTCGTAATTTATATACGACTTTATTTATATAAGTTACAGACGAATTTATCTTATACACTAAACTTATTTACAAAATATGCCCGTATTTATACCCAGTTGTTATTCTGGAACAATCGACTCCCATCTCGAGCTATCGGCTTGTTCCGCCTACGTGACGTACCTTCCAGAATTCTCCGGCGAGGCCTAGCACATCCGATTACGTCATTCTCGAGGTGTTTACTGTTATACGGGGATCGGCCAAGATTTCTCTTCCGCTACACTGCTCCCCTCTTAAGATCTGAGCGTCTCGATCAGCAACTCTAAATGAAGGCCCAGGATGGCGGAATCTACACGACTCTCCAGCTCTGCATACACCCTTCAAGAAGAAATAACAGTCTACTGTCTTTGAAGGGTACTACATCTTCGGGTTCATGCAACACACAGTGATTTGTACACCAGTTCCTCTGAAGACCACTTCAAGCATGCTGCTCACAATCTTCCAATCCAGATTTTCTACTGCATGGCCTATTTTTGGTAAAGCCAAATTTTTGATGTCATAATTACACACGATTTTCTTCAAATTAGTTAGAGCACGCCATATGTTCTCGTAGCTTGGCGTGTCCGTATAAGACTTTCTGGTCACCATATACAGCAAAGATCGAGGACCATCTTCCAATCGCAGTACTCTTCCAATTTTAGGCTGCTGATTTCTTAACTCGTCCAGGCGGCCGAACTTTCTATTGAATACGGACGATATTCCTTTAGTCATCTCGAGGTCTTGGGCAACACAGTGGGCCAGAGAGACGTTTTCTGGAACACCAAACAGATCTTGCTGAACTTCTGTGGTCACGCCGAATCTAGCACTCTTTCTCGCTGCGTAATTTGACATAAATTGATTAAAACTTGGCTGTGCGACATCTTTCATCTCCTGTTGGAGGACTCGTGCTTCTTCTGTTTCATTTGAGCCAGCATATGGTGCAAGACGATTTATGTGAATAACTTTTGGTTTACCGTTTGGCAACTTCTTAATTCTATATATTACGTCATTTATTTTCTTCTTAACTTCATATGGACCTTCCCATTGTCTTTGCAGTTTAGGACATAAGCCTCGACGACGTTGCGGATTATAAAGCCAGACAAGATCACCTATTTCGAAGCTTTCATTCTTGCATCGAGAATCATATTGATCTTTCATTCTGTCACTGGCTATCTGGATGTGTTGTCGGGCAAGTTCATGAATGTTGTTCATTCGTAATTTCAGGCGGTCCACGTAGTCTTCGCCTGCAACATGTTCCTCGGAAGGTCCGCAGCCAAACTCCAGGTCGCAGGGCAACCGAACTTCACGACCCAACATCAGGCAGGTTGGTGTTTGACCTGTAGTTTCATTTACGGCCGAGCGGTAGGCCATTAGGAATAAATGAATGTGTTGGTCCCAATCTCGCTGATGTTCAGATACAACTTTGGACAAGTGTTTACCCATCGTTCGGTTCATCCTCTCGACCATCCCATCTGATTGAGGATGCAGGGGTGTTGTTCTGGTCTTATTGGCACCAATCAATTTACAAACGTTTTGGAAAAGAGCTGACTCAAAGTTTCGCCCTTGGTCGGAGTGGATCTCCAAGGGAACACCAAATCGGCTAAAGAATTCTTTAACAAGTACCTCTGCAACGGTAGCAGCTTCTTGATTTGGTAATGCATAGGCCTCAGTCCATTTTGTAAAATAATCCATGGCTACCAGGATGTATTTATTTCCAGCATCGGTTTCTGGAAATGGACCTGCAATGTCGATAGCTACTCTTTACATAGGACTTCCAACATTGTACTGTCTCATGGGTGCTCTCTTTTTACCAACCGGACCATTACCGGATGCACACAGTTCACATTTTCGGCACCATCTTCTTACATCATCTTTACAGTTCACCCAATAGAACCGTTCTCGAACCTTTTGCAGAGTCTTCGTAATACCAAAGTGTCCACCTGATGTACCGTCATGCAACTGACGCAATACTTCTGACACTTTACTTTTAGGTACAATTAACTGAAGATTAGATTCTGTACCATCATCGTTCTCAAAGGTTCTGTACAGAAGATCATCTTTTAGTACCAGGCAATTCCATTGGCTCCAGTAGGCCTTGACTTCTGGACTACATGCACTAATGTTCTGCCAACTAGGTCTCTCACCTTGCCGCATCCAATCCAATACTCTTTTTATACATGGATCATCTTCTTGGGCGTCTTGTAACTGTTGGGGCTGCCATTACTCATTAATTACGGTGGTTCGTCTCACGGGGCAAAATCGTTCCTCTAATTTGGCACAGTGATTACAATTCGCACTGCATGGTCGTCTCGAAAGGGCATCAGCATTTGAGTGAACTCTTCCGGCCCTGTGTTCTATCTCGTAATCATATTCTTGTAATCGTTCTAACCATCTTGCCATCTGGCCCTCTGGATTACGGAATTGTATGAGCCATTTTAGAGCAGCGTGATCGGTGCGAAGAAGGAACTTTCTGCCATACAAGTATTTATGGAAATGTTCGCAAGCCTTCACTACACCCAGCAGTTCTCTTCTGGTAACGCAATAGTTTCTTTCCGGTTTCGACAGGACTTTGCTGAAATAAGCGATGACTTTTTCCTGTCCGTCCTGGATTTGGGAGAGAACAGCTCCTATAGCACTGTTGCTAGCATCGGTATCCAAAACAAATTTTCCTGCCTGTCCCGGGTAGCTTAATATCGGTGCACTGATCAGAGCCATTTGTAGTTGTTCGAAAGCTTTTTGGCACTCTTCACTCCATGTATATTCTTTGCCCTCCTCCGTCAACTTTGTTAGGGGCTTGGAGATATTGGCAAATCCTTTGACAAATCGTCGGTAATATGTACATAGGCCAAGGAAACTTCTAATTTCATGTTTATCTTTTGGTACTGGCCAATCTTTAATTGCATCAATCTTTTCAGGATCAGCTGTTACACCATTACTCGATACAATATGTCCTAAGTACTTAACTTCTCGTCGAAACATGTGACATTTCTTCGGACTTAACTTCAAGTTCGCTGCCCTCAATCGTTGAAAGACGTCTATTAGATTCTTGGCATGTTCATCAAAGGACCTTCCAACCACAATTACATCATCCAAGTAAACCAGGCATGTTTTCCATGTTAGACCTCTTAAAACGGCCTCCATTAATCTTTCAAATGTGGCAGGGGCATTACATAAACCAAACGGCATAGCCGTGAACTGCCAAAGCCCTGATCCTATCGAAAATGCGGTTTTCTCCCGATCGGCTGGCTCCATGTCTACTTGCCAATATCCACTTTTTAAATCGAGTGTGGAAAACCAACGAGAACCGGAGAGAGTATCCAATGTATCGTCTATTCTGGGCAAAGGATAACTATCTTTTTTTGTTACCGCATTGAGCTGGCGGTAGTCGATACAAAAACGCGTTGAACCATCTTTCTTCTTTACCAGAACTACTGGTGATGTCCATGGACTGTTCGATGGTTCAATTACTCCTTGTTTGTCCATATCCTTGATAATCTCTTCGGCCTCATCTCTTTTCGCAAATGGAAGTCGTCTAGGCCGTTGTCTGATTGGCTGAGCGTCTCCGGTATTTATTTTATGCGTTACTATGCTTGTTTTGCCCTTATCCTTCTTATCAATAGCAGAAACATCTTGATACTCTATCAGCATAGACCTTACTTTTTCCGTTCGTTCATAGTCAAGGTCTTGGCATCTTTCAATGATCATCTCGACAAGGTCTTTTGGATACTTTGACTTTGATGATTTCTCATTGGTATTCATAGAGCAAATTGAAGCCACGGGAACACACTGTCCGATCAAAGCTCCTCTACTTAACTTAATAGCAGTTTCCCTTAAATTCATAACTCTTACAGGGATGACATCTCGAACTTTTACCAAAGTTTTCGCCGTTAGGAACTCGACATTTTCTACATCTTCGACCATCCTTAAACTTCCCTCTCGGCAGTGTCCATCAAGCATGGTCATCAGAATTTTCTCACTATTACCGGGTATGGTTACGTCGCATGTAGTTAGTAAGCGGATGACATCTTCTTTGTCGTCGTGAAAGGGCAACTCTTCACCGTTGATCCTGAGAACTCCATTTTGAACATCCAATATTGCCCCCACTTTTCGTAGTACGTCCATCCCCAATATGAACTCGTCGGAGATCTCGGCAATTAATACTTGATGTTCAACTGTGGTCTGGCCAATGGATACTGACATATTAGCCTCGCCATATGTATTAATTAGCTCACCAGTTGCTGTTCTAAGCTTTACTGTTGCAGGTGATAATTTATTATGGTCTCGTACTACATCTGGACGTGCGATAGTTCTCGTTGCACCTGTATCCACCAAAAATGATCTACATCTATTATTGATACGACCTTCGATGTATAAGTTGTGGATTCCACCGGAGGACGTAAGGTTGACAGTTACTATGGGGGCTCTAGTTCTCGAGGTCGGCAGTTGCCCCTTGGTGTCGACCCGCTCTAGTTTTCCGACGGCTGTACGATCTTCTTACAATTACGTCGAATGTGGCCTACGTCTCCGCAATTCCAACATCTAGGCTCGCGTCTCTTTGGCATCTGATTACTCAATACTCTCCGTATCATTTCCTCCAGACGTTCATCGTTGTGTTCGTCACTTTCTTCAATGGTTCTTACTCTATGGCTTCGTGAAGTTTGACTAGCCGTTTCGTGTTCCAATGCAATAGCAAGTGCTTCATCTAAAACTTTCGGTCTTGCTAGTCGTAAAGCTTTCTGTAGCTCACTATCTTTCAGCCCATTGACAAAGGTATCTACCGCAATTTCTTCTAAAACGCTGTCTGGCACCTCCGGATAAGCCAACCGCACCACACGAGCCACATCTGCTTCAAATTCTTGCAGATTCTCACTTGCTCGTTGACTTCTATTTCTCAGTTGTGCTTTGTATACTTGTTGTAGATGGGCATCTCCATAGCGTTTTTCTAGACGAGTGAACAAGGTCTGGTAACATTTTTCTTGACCCTTAGGAATTGATCTTAATATATCTGCAGCATCACCTCGCAAAGCAGCAGTCAAGGAAACAGCCTTTTCTTGTTCGGTCCAATGGTTGGCGGTCGCAATAGCTTCGAATTGTCTAAGGTATATGGACCAAGAGGACTTCCCATCGAATGGTGGTAATTTAAATCTCATATGATGCGATGTTTCGTCTCTCGGTGTTTCATCCTTCACTACAAGATCTAAAGCTACTGCATTAACTGATGGTTGTACTTTTGTATCAGTTATCATGCTCTCTAGTTGTTTGATCTTCTCTTCTAGCATTTCTTTATTGTCGTCTACACTTTTCTGTATCTTATCGAATGTTCTGGAAACTTCTTCAAATTTCTCGTCGGTCTGTCTACAAACGTCTTTTATTACTTGAGAAACACTTTCAAATTTCTCATCGCTTTTTCTAGAAGTTTCATCGATCTTTTGAGAAATGGTTTCGAATTTCTCATTGTTTTTTTTACTAACTTCTTCAAGTTTTTCGTTGTTCTGTTTACAAACTTCTTCAAGTTTCTCGTCGCTTTTTCTAGAAGTTTCATCGATCTTTTGAGAAACACTTTCAAATTTCTCGTTGTTCTGTCTAGAAGTTTCATCGATCTTTTGAGAAACACTTTCAAATTTCTCGTTGCTTATCTTAGAAGTATCATCAATCGTTTCAGAAACAGTTTTTAATTTCGATAAGATTGCTTGTTCTGCTGACTGGAAGTGGAACGTCTCTGGATCATCTCCGTTCTTCGTTAGGACTTCCTCGAGTCGTGCTTGTAGGACTATCTTGAGCCCACTGCTGTCCAGATCCCGTTCCTCTAGCTGTTCACGGAGCTGTTTTACTGTAAGTTCTCGTAGCAACATCTTTGGTCGGCACACACGTACTTTCCAAAATGTCTTTTAAAAGTCTTTCCGAATACCGAACAATCAACGCACTTTAACTATTCCCGACGAATAAAGTCCAAAATCTTTTAAAGTCTTTCCGAATACCGAACAATTAACGCACTCCGGTTATTCCCGACGAATAAAGTTCAAAAGTCTTTTAAAGTCTCTCTGTAATTCACTTATTTATATCGCACTAAGTTTACCGAACACCGACACCAACTGTAGCGTGATTAGTGTAATTACTTCTAATTTCAATAAAACTAGCGGTTCGTAATTTATATACGACTTTATTTATATAAGTTACAGACGAATTTATCTTATACACTAAACTTATTTACAAAATATGCCCGTATTTATACCCAGTTGTTATTCTGGAACAATCGACTCCCATCTCGAGCTATCGGCTTGTTCCGCCTACGTGACGTACCTTCCAGAATTCTCCGGCAAGGCTTAGCACATCCGATTACGTCATTCTCGAGGTGTTTACTGTTATACGGGGATCGGCCAAGATTTCTCTTCCGCTACAGTAATATAAAATAAAGAATTAAATAAAAGTATCGGTCTTAAAAAATATTGTACGTCGACCGAAAACTAGTGGTTTTCAGGTCTCCCCAATCTTTGTGTCGATCTGAAAAACACCAATTTTCGTTCTTGTAACGTAAATAACTATTTAAAGTATTTCACCGATTGCTTTGAAATTTTAAGTATATTTTAAGCACCACGATACCCAATATTCCGTTATAATCTGAAGGCTCTAAATTCATTTTTAAAAAAGTGATTTTCATTATCCTAGTATGGTATAACTAGACCCAAACGTTTTTCGTCAATATTTCTAGATTCTATGCATAATCCTTCTAAAATGAACGGTTCCCAAGTTACGGAGGTAGTGTAGTATAATTGGTCCAAAAAAGGCCTAACCCAAACATCCAAAGTAAAAGTTTTCCTTCAACACCGAATTGTTCTGTATGGTCCACATATTGTTCAGTAAAAATTTACACCGTTTTGAGCATCCGGTTTGAGGGGGGGGGGAGATGGGGAAATATTCGGTAAATTAGTAGTTTTTTTAAGTTTTTCGTCAATATTTCTAAAATTATGCTTTAGCGTAAACAAGGGTCTATTCAAAAATGTTCTACATAGAATTTAAAACAAAAAAGGTCATATACATAATTGTTATAAAATCAACGGTTCCAGAGTTACGGAGGGTAAAAAGTGGAGGTTTTCGATACTTTTTATATTTATTGGGCAATTTATAATAATATGTATTATTACTGATGAAAGAAATTTTCTTTAACAGGATTGTGTTTTGTAAATAATATATGCTAGTTCAGTGGCCGATGTTATGTTAGTGATAAGCCCATGAAGAGACGTCAACCTCACCACCCAAAATCATCATCAAAAGCCCAAAAAATATAAAAAGTATCGAAAACCTCCACTTTTTACCCTCCGTAACTCTGGAACCGTTGATTTTATAACAACTATGTATCGAAACTTTTTTGTTTTAAATTTTATGTAGAACATTTTTGTATAGAACATTGTTTACGTTAAAGCATAGTTTTAGAATACTAATTTACCGAATTGTAGAAGGATTATGCATAGGGCCTTTTTTATTTCAAATTTAATGTAGAACATTTTTGTATAGAAGGATGTTCATGCTAAACCGAATAGTTTTAGAAATATTGACGAAAAACGTAAAAACTACGAATTTACCGATTTCTCCTCCCTAGGGAGGAAAAGTAAAAGTGATGTCATGGTATTTCATTCATGAAATATAACTTATTGACGCCCTGTACAATATCTATTTTCTATTACGTAAGTATCTATACATTTTAACGTTTATTTATAAAACACCCTGCATTTTGCAGAATGGTAAAAAACAGTAAATTGTTTTTTTGATTTAACAATGTTTACATTAATAATTTGACTTATATTTGACAGTTGACAGTTATATTGTACCTGCTTGTTAGTTTTAGTTTTAATAAATTTTGTTGCTTAGTTACATAAATAAATTAAGTAAAATTGAAAAAAATGACTTGTTATTAATTTGAGGAAGGTGGAAAAACCATATAACCATATGTATAACACGGGAGTAAAGTGTCTTTTCCTCCCTTGAATGATTACTGCCCTCCGCTACGCGTCGGGCAGTAAACTTCATTCTCGGGAGGAAAAGTAGCACTTTCCTCCCTTGTTATACAAATAGCTATTGCTTATTTCCCTCGACTAATACTATCGATGAAAAATTGAAAGGTTTCTGGCTATCCGCCAAAAATTTCATAAATGATTGCGTGATAGAGGTTATAACGCAAAAACCTCTTTTATCTTGTGTGTACAAATACAACATCGTTTATTTTGCAATAATGCCAACAAGAAAGTATTTTTTAACCCAAATTAAAGACAACATTAAGAAAATAATAACACAAAACACTTTTACTTAAGTAAAAGGTGACTGTAATGTAACGTACAGAAAGGTCCATCCTTTCTTTTCTAAATATATATTCTATATATATATATATATATATATTGAACCAATTTTATAGCGTCCTACACCTTTTCGTTCTTACTCGCCACTCCTTCCTAGTGTGGCAGTCTTCTTCTTTTAAATTTCTTTCTGACATCGCCTTGGAGATACCCTTTATCCATGTGGTTATTGCTCTTCCTCGTTTTTGTTTTCTGTTGGGGTCTTGAGGTTCTTCTTTTCTCCATTCGTCTTACGTGTCCGTACCATATGAGCTGTTGTCTTTCGATGTCATCTATGCTTATTCTTTCTATTCCCATTTGTTGTCTAATGTCGTCATTTCTTATATGTTCTAGTCTCTTTGTGACCTCCTCCAGAAATCCATCTCAGAGGCTAGTACTTTAACGTTGTACTTTTTGGTTAATTGCCAGACGTCAGCTCCATTAGTTAGTACTGGTTTTAAGATTGTGTTGTAACTTCGTTTTTTATTTTCTGTTCTTATATTTTTGTCACCGTACCGAATTCAGGGCTCCTATTACCTGCTTTCTCTTTACTATCTTTTCCTTATATCTTCGTTTCGTCTTGTAGTAGCTTTACTCCCAGATATACTTATCTCCGTTTCTTCCCTTCCTACGCATAGATCTTGTGTTTTTTGGTATTTACCCCAGACCCCATTTTCCATTGGAACCTGGAACCATTCGCAGTTCCAGATCAGAAGCTACTCTCAAGATATACTTTTTAAAATAAAACAAACTATCTTGGTTGTCGTAAGACAAATTATAATAGTCGTACTTATGATTTTAATCTTATCTAACTCACTTAAACTAACAATTTAAACATGCTATTGGGAGCTTGTAAACCGACCCCACGTGTATGAAATTATTAAACAATCTCAGGTTCTATAGGTTTACTGATCAAAGGGTAATTAGCTATATACTTAAGATACGAGTGAGTACCATGTCTAGCCAGGGTATTCGGAAAATCGAAGACCGCAGAGGAGTTGGAAGAAAGCAGGTGTCATGCATGGCCCAAGGACAGGAATGCGCAGTGTCGAACAATGGACCGTGATAGTGTGACGTCAAAACGTCAAAAAGGTTTCCAAACAAAGCAAAAGTTTGACGTCTGTCAATTGCTTATACACGTGATTTGTGTAATCATTTTTAATTTTATTTTGTTTTAACAATCATCTGCACATTTTTTCTAAAACAATCCTTGTTAGTCATATCAATAATATTGCTTTTAATTTTATAAATATCCTTACACAAAATCAAGGAATTACACACTACATAGTACTTACTGCGTTTCTTCAGGTTCTTAACCAGTCCTATTTGGAAATATGGTGGGAAATATACTATGAGCATTGATTACAATCACGGGTACCCAACACATTACCATCTTGTAAAAATTAAACATCCTTCTTCTTATGGTGCCTATCCGTTACGGATGTTGGACACTAACATGGCTATTCTGACTTTGTTGACTGCTGCCCTGAAAAGTCCGGTAGTGGTTAAGTTAAACCATTTTCGCAGGTTATGCAGCCAGGATATTCTTCTTCGTCCTGGACCTCTTTTCCCATGCACTTTACCTTGAAGTATGGTCCGAAGTACGTCTTATCGTTGTTCATTGCGCATTATATGGCCCAGGTATTCCAGTTTGCGACGTTTTATGGTTACGACTAGTTCGCGCTCTTTACCCATTTTATGTAGAACTTCTTCGTTGGTAACTCTTCGTTGCTACTTCGTTGGAAATCCTCAACATGCGTCTATAGCACATCACATCTCAAATGCTTCGAGTCTCTTCAGTGATGCTTCAGTTAAGGTCCATGACTCCACGCCATATAAAATAACGGAGAATACGTAGCATTTTAGTAAACGAACTTTTATTTCCAATTTTATATCGTGGCTGTTAAAGATTTTTTTCATTTTGACGAAAGCTGATCTTGCCTTCTCGATCCTTATCTTAATTTCCGTCGATTGGTCCCACTGTTCATTTAAGTTTGCACCCAAATAACAAAAGTTGGTGATTTGTGTTATAGGTTGTTGGTTAACTAGTAATTGACCAGGTGGTATCCTATTTTTGCTTATAACCATGTATTTGGTTTTTTTGATGTTAAAATCAAGCCCAAACCTGCTACTTACTTCTGCCACCCTGGATACAAGTGTCTGCAGACCTTCAAGACTGTCTGCAAAAATGACAGTATCATCAGCGTATCTTATGTTGTTCAATCGTTCTCCGTTTATAAGTATTTCCTCGTCTATGTCCGTTAGCGCTAGGTTCATAAACATCCTACAAGCAATATATTCCAATTATAAAAACGAAAACAAACACCAAGTGTGAATTTTTGACAGATTTTTGATTTGTTTGGAAACCTTTCCAGAATAGCCAACATTGATTTGACGTCACGACTATCACGGTCCATTATTCCGATTAGATGAAGACCGTCAATAACTCGTCAATGTGATTGCCAACGTTAGAAGGACCTAATAAGGCACCGAAAAAAAGAAGAATTCCCTACTAGCGTCCGCTATTGTTCTATAAATTAGGGATGGTAAAAACTTACCGGTTATAACCTAAAACCCGGTTTATTTATTTCACAATAACCGGTTTTACCGGTGCTATAAAGTAATAACCGGTGAAAAACCGGATAAGTATGAAAACATAATGAATTCAGAGAAAAATAATATTCATGGTTTAAATTCATCAATAATTCTTGATTTGCTTAATGTTTATATTCGTTAATGACTCTCGCACTCACTGAAATATGTTTATGAAATATGATAAGATGAATTGGCTATTTTGATAAACTTGAGAATAAGTACGTCTTGTTGAATTGGAGAATCCTAGTAAAAATAGATATTAGTATCAATCAACTGTGTAGTTATAGTTGTATTATAATTTTTTATAGATACTATACCGACACAAACGAGAATGAACTAACCCGACCTCCGTGGGGGATCGTGTTTGGTGCCATTCGACAGATTTTTCAAACATATTGAATAAGAGTATTTTTCAGATTTTCGATCTGATGTTCATTTCGCGAAATATCGCGGTATTTGTATTTAAAATTTTAAATTTACCCCCATCTTTCTCCGTGGGAAGTCGTGTTTGGTATCATTTGATAGATTTTTGAAAAATATTGAGCACGTATTTTTTAGTTTTTCGACTTGTCATTCATTTCGCGAAATATTCGCTTTTCTCTTGTGAAACTTTGGAACTCGCCCATTTCCTTCGCTCAAATCGTCAGATTTTTGAAATATACACTGTTTTGCATGTATAGTCGGTTCGCTAAACTCAGACACAACTGGCTAATGATTTTAGTAGGTAATTTTTTTGTTTTTTGCCAATTTTGACAAAATTTGCAAAATTACTAACTATTTTAGTGATTATTAACTATTTAGTAATTTTTCTTAGCCAATTTTACTAAATTGACAAAATTACTTGCTAAAATCATTAGCCAGTTGTGTCTGATCTTAGCGAACGGACTATACCTAACTTACCTTATCTTAATCTGACGATTTCGAGTTTTTCTAAGGATAGATTTCTTTCTTTCGGCCTCCCCTTAACGAAGTTCCCTGCATGAAGAGCCAATATATGGTAGAGGTACATTTTCAGAGTACAAGGTTTCTCCCCATGTAATAATCTGACGCGCTCGAGTAACTGCAAAAATCCCCGCTTGGGCTCCCCTACCATTATATTGAAAATGGACATGTGGAGTATCACAAACTAAAGTGCAATGTAAATGTAATATTGTAACCTATTGAGTATTGAATATCGATCAAAAATCGAATACCGTTTTTTGGAATAACCGGTTTTTTGACCGGTTATAACTGCCAGGTTAAACCGTAAGTAAAAAAAAACGGTATAATCGAAAACTGATGTTTCGACAACAACCGCCATCCCTACTATAAATGGTTCTGCATGATTTTGCGTGTACTTTTCTGAAATATTCGACAGATTTTACCAGGGGGTTTCTGCCCAAACAACTAATTGTTTCTAATTTATACGACATCTTAGCGGAAACTGCAAAATAAATTAATCTGAACTGAAAGTAAACAATGTAAACAAACTTTTTGTTTCCAAAGGCGACTTGATATTATATTGTTTTTGTTAAAATTAAAGCCAATGAATTTTGGCAAGGACAGACGTTGTTTGCTCATTCGTTTTTTTTAACATGAATACGAGCTAAAATAATTTTTTCTACAGATTTGAAGATTTTTCCAGGTATTTTTGAAGTAATCTGTCTTCTTAGGCAATAGTAACACTTATTGGCGAGCACTAGTCTTCTTTTAATTTCTTCACTGACATTGTTATCTTTAGTTAGCAGGTATATGAAGGTGTCGACACCTTCCAGTTCTAGGTCGTCAATTATTATTCTAGTAGGTGTCGGGTTCCTTGACCTAGTGTCACACATATATTTGGTCTTTTGAACATTTATGTTTAGTCTCATTCTCTGTGCAGATGCTCTTAACGACCGAAATGCTTCAGTCAGAGATTCTGTGGACCTACCGATGATGTCTATGCCATCTGCGTATCCGACAATTTGTACTGATTTGTTAAAGATATTACCATTCGTATTAATCTGGGACCAAAGCTGGGACTCTCGAATTCTTTTATCTAAAGCCAGGTTAAAGCCAGGATAGTCCATCTGTCTTAGTCCATTATTGCAATGGAAGGGTCTTGAGAAATCGTTTTGTATTTTTACCGTGCTCTCTCCTCTTGTGAGTGTAAGTACAGTCTATTGGACACGATGAAGCGGTATTTGAAATTCTATCATAGCAAGTAGAAGTTTACCTCTATTAACTGAGTCATATGCGGCTTTGAAGTCCAAGAACATGTGCGCCAAACTCTGGGAATTTCTTCAGGATCTGTTTCAATGCTAATATCTGGGTCTAGGACGTTTCATCGCCGCCGTTTCGATGCCGCCAGTTCGATGCCGATGCCGGCCGATTCATCGTCAGTCAATTAATCGCTATTTGATATATTTCCGAATTTTCGACAGTTACAATTATTAGTTATTTTTAGTATTAATTAGGAATTCTAGGAAATGCGAGATATGACGGCGATGAAATGGACTGGCGATGAACCGGCGGCATCGAAACGGCCGGCGATGAACCGGCGGCATCGAAACGTCCCATTCCGCTAATATCTTGTCCGTTGCGTTGTTGATTTATTACGACGGAAACTGCACTGATATCCTCCCGCTATTATGCTCGGCTTAGGAGAGGAGTCCTTTGTACAATACGTTGGACAACACTTTATATTCCGTGAGTGATGTCTCTGTAATTATCACACACCATTATGTCTCCCTTTTTGTGTAAAGGACACAGTACACCCAACTTTCAGTCTGTGGGTGTTTCTTTCTGTTGCCAGATTGTACTTATCAGTTTATGCATGTGTTTCAAGAGGGTGTCGCTGCCGTTTTTGAAAAGTTCGGCAGGGAGATTATCCGAACCGGGGGCTTTATTATTTTTCAGTGTTAAGATGGCTTCTCTAATGTCTTCTTTGGTGGCGAGTGGTTGTCAATCATCTTCATTTATTTAAAACATGGGACCCTCCATCTCGCCATCTTCATGATTTCCACTAAGCAGTTCTTCAAAATGTTTCTCCCATCTGTTTAGTACTACTATGAGGTTATTTTTGTTTTATATTACTGTTTTAAAAGTCTAGTAATATTGCAACATCCCGTATAAACCATTTGACGTTGGCTATAACAGTAGTTTCGAAGTAAATACATTCATGCAATAAACTCCCACTGTGTTTATTGATCGCAAATATTGTCATGCAAAAATTTCCAAATTTTCTTTTATCACGCTACTTCCAGGCCATTTTCGTAGGAATTTATCGTTTGTCTTGATCATAAAATACAGTCAGCGGCTCGGTATTACTGATAAACAAATACTTCCGTGAATAAGAAAAATAATTCAATTTCTAGGTCATAAATAGTTATTGATGATTTAAAGATATATTTTCGTAAATTTGAAATTCAACCTGTACCAGTCAATGGGTCTATTGAATAAAAATAAGTATTTGCTTTTACTTACAAGTATTTACTTAATACTAATTGAATAAAGTCATTTTTTAATGCTTTATTCAATTACTATTAAGTAAATACTTAAATACGAGGAAGTAAAAGCAAATAGGTACTTCTTTTTATTCAATAGACCCAGTAACTAATTAGATCAATATGCAGGCCCGGCCCCAGGGGTGGGCGAACTGGGCGACCTCCCAGGGCGGTCAAAATTTGGGGGCGGCAAATTTTAGAGGACAGTCAAATTTTGAAATTAAATAAATAATAAATTATGTGTTTAATATTGATTGAGAACGCTTTTAATATTAAATTAGGAGCGGCAAAAATGCAACTGTGAAAACGAGAATTAAATAAGTGGAACAATAACAATTTCAAGGTTCATTCGACGGAAAATCGACAACACTGCCTTCTTCTTCATAGCATAAGATTAGTGGGATCCAAACTAGATGGGAAAGTAGAATTAATGCAATTACTCCGATAAGATACCAAATTGAAGAAATCTACGATGCTCTTGTAGAAATCACTGTCAATAAAAATAACGGTAAAATAGTTGCTCATGAGGTAAGCTGTGGTAAGCTCTGTGGTAATAAGGCATGGTATTTTACTTCACATCCATGTAGAACAAATCACTGCAGAGTATTGATATGGTAATATATAAGCTTTCACTTTATTAGAAAAAAAAAACGGAAATCCATTTTAAGTCTCTCGGAAGTAATTTAAAATTCCAGAGCTATTTGACAGACGCGAAAGAGCTTGCATCAAACTTAGAAATTGAGAATACGGTATAGCAAGAAAGAGGAAAGTGAAAAGACAATTTGGCTATGAGGCTGAAGATGAAAGTTTGGACCTAGATCCAGAGACATGATATAAAGTTGACTTTAACTTTTGATGAGTCAAAAGCTCTAAATTATGCTGATCTAAAAAATGAACTCAAAGTACTTTCCACGATTGTGAAGCCCAAGAGTACACCTCTAGAGAAGCTGAAAATGCCTCTACGAGTGACAGTTGCCTCTGGAGAGAGAAGCTTTTCCTAATAAAACATTACTTAAGATCAACTATGCCCCAAGAACGTTTGAGTGCTCTTGTGACAATCTTTATTGAACTCGAAATAGCTGAGTCCCTGGATCTTGGAGAATTATTATTAAAAGACTTTCCCTTGCCAAGGCAAGAAGAGTGATACCTGCTTAAAAAAGTAAGTGCGTATGTATAATTATGAATATGGATAGTGAGTTTTTGGAAATAAAGTGAAAACAAAGCACACATCAATAAAAATACAATCGTGGTTTAAATTGGCGATCGTTGAAGGAAGGAGGTTAGTTATGGGTCTAACAAAGGGATGGTAGGAGGGGGCGGCGGTCGCCAATCTGGCCTGGGGCGGCACAATCTCTAGGGCCGGGCCTGTCAATATGTACCTACTTGTCCGTAAAACAAATCTTGTTTCATTTTTGAATGCTATTAAAATTTAGAACCATTTAAAACTTACTAAAAATTAAACGAAAAACAACAATAAAAACTTAAGTATTGCAATACAGTAAAACCTCGATAGAACGGACCTCTATTTAACGGACTTCGGATATAACGGACAAAAAATCAGATCAAATGTAAAAAAAATTAAATGCAAAAAAATATGAAAAATCGATTTCTAGAAGGAAAAACAACATGGACAGGATCTCTGCATTGCTTTGTGCTAACGCTGATGGATCGCATGGATTGACTACTATAATTGTTGGTTTTGATTAATCTCATAAACCTAGTGTTGTCAAAGTTATAATCCTCAAAACGCATCATCTGCCCGTTTCATATTATAGCTCTAATAGGGCATGGTTCACCAGAGATATTTTCAAAAATTGGTTTTTAAAGGATTTGTACCTGTAGTGAGAAAATTCAAGAGATCAAACTGGTAATACCGCCTAAATAGGTGAAATGTTTATTGATTTTAGGCAAAGCTCCTGCTAATCTCTCTGAAGACATTCTAAATTCAGAAGATGGCAACTTTAATTGTATATTTTGCCAAAAAATACATTGCTTATTCAACCCATGAATCAGTGAATAATTTTGTTAACCAAATGAGTATATTGCAGAAAGTTTTTAGACGAAGTATAAAAGTAAAAAAGGAGCGAACAAATCTTTATTCCTTTTTAACTTACAGATTTGTACACTGTGTCTAAATACAGTACCTACATAATTTCAAAAAACAAATTTTTGATTGTTTTTAAACCTATTTTTATACAACGGACTTTAACGGACATCCCGTCCCCCCAATTAGTCCGTTATGTCGAGGTTTTACTGTATTACCTTACATTTTTATACAACTAATTAATGTTTGACGTTTCGCCAGAGACATTCTGGAAACCATGTTCTCTGGTTTCGCTTCCACTCCGGAAATCATTCTCAATCGTTATCTATTTTCAAGAATTGACATGCTTAGAATAACTTTTTTGTTTCCTCAACGCTTCCAACTTGTCTCACTGCTTTTATGTCCCTGCAGAATTTCTTATCTGGTTCATCTCTCTACTTCTGTCGCACTGGCGAAGCGTCCATGTAACCACTGTTGCCATTGGTAACAGTTAAAAATCTTTCAATGAAATATTTTATGACTACTATGAAAGAATTCCATTTATATTTTTTACCAACAGAAATACTTGTTAATAGTACCTAATTCAGTAAATAGCCAATTAGACGCACGAAAATATTGGCGAGATATGTGAATCCATTGCACGTTATGTATTATATTATGCTGTTACCAATTCTGGCAGTGGTAACGCAGGAGGAGTCTCGCTATCGCTCGGGACTAGCTCGTTTTTGAAAATTTTAAAAGAGCGACGCGACGGCCTAGACACTGCGCGCGGGCACGCTGTGTATATCAGTATTGTAACCATTTTGGGGATTGGTAACGTTGGTTTAGTACCTATTACAGATTACAGTGTGCGTGCATTTAAACATGGAAGAGTGTTTCTACGTATTGCGTAATTGATCAACTACTTGAAAAGTCATTCTCCTTGTATATTTTTTCTATATACATATAATTTTGAAGAAAAAAATTATATTATTGAAAATTGAAGAATAAAAATATAAACAATAGTTTTCAAAATCTGTTCTTTTTCTACTTGTTCATTGTTTTATGTTAATTTTATGGTAAAATAATATGTTTAGTTTGTTTATTGAAGTTATACTTCTTTACGATCGAGAGTGAAATTTTATAATGCCGGGCGCATGCGCACACAGACAGTATATAGTTCGTTGCTAATCTTTCAAGATATGTATGTATCAGCGCTGTCAGCGCAAATAAGTTATTAAAAGGATATATTAGTGTTTCTAGTAAATATATTATTTATTATAATTTTTGTGTCTTTGGATTTGTCTTCCTCGGGAATAAGATATTTTATAATAATAGTAAGTATACTTAAAGTATTTTTGTACACTTCACTTGGTTTATTAAATTTGTCAGTATGTATGAGAAATCTTATAACCTGTCAAAGCAAATGGGATATAGCTCAGTGGTCGAGCGTATGACCGGAGATCAAGAGGTCCCGGGTTCAAATCCCGGACGATTCATTTTCTTTTTTTTTTTTAATTTTTGGTATCGTTTTAATAAAAAAATTTTAAAAGTGGTAGGTAAGAAAGTTAGTTTAATATTTAAATAAAATACAAATAACCTGTTAAGTATATTATTTATTTTTTTGAAATTATATAATAGAAGTATAACTTCTTACGTGCGTACAAAGTACACACACATTCTTTTATTTATTGTTATACCTGTTACATATATACATAATTACATACATATAATTTGGGAATAGTGATTTTTTTAATTTTATTTCACAGGACTGAAAACAAAAACTTATATTTGGGAGGTTCAAAATAATTTTTTTTTTTATTTAAATAAGATTTTTTTACATCTGGTTTTGGTAACACTTTAGAAAAAGTCACGCGTCGCCACTGTTCTGTCGCTGTTCTTTTTATTTTCTGTGTAGTCGTTGCCATTGTTTAATGGCCAATATGCCATTGTTCTGTGAAAATCTGCTCTGTATTCATCTGTAGAATTTTGTGACATTCTAATTGTGAAACAGGTTAAAAATTTGGAACGTCAGTTTACAAAAACTTTCCATGTATTTTGTCGGACAGAACTTCCAACTCATTTGTTACCATTTCATTACTCAACTCTCATGCAAAAATCAGACTGGTGTTTATCACCAACTGGTCATTTTAATGAGTGGAACACAAAGAACATGTCAAATGACAGGAATCTGATTTTTGCATGAGAGTAATGAAAGGGTAACAAATCAATTGGATGTTCTGTCCGACAAAATACATAGGACGTTTTCGTAGTCTGGCGTTCCAAATTTTTAACCTCTTCCACAATTTAAACTTCTCCTGTTCCAGTGTTCCCAGACATCAAAGTTTGCCCGACTAGACACCGTTAAGCTATTAACAAATTTTCAGATTGATATTAATCAACTTTTTTCTGGTACGCGGGATCCAAGCCTATCAGTTTTTGTGAGTTTCTATTTCCAGCATTTCCTCGTATTATTTATCAAATCATTTTCATTTTGGGCTATTCATCAAGGAGAAAGCAGGACAGAACAAGGAAATGGCTTGATAAAGAATGCCAAGACAAACAGAAAAAACGAAACATTATGCTTCAATATCATACAAGAGAAAATAAAGAAAACTATACAACATCACGACGAAATTAAATAACTAATTAGAGAAAGAAATAGACAATAGGCAAATAGTCAAGCATTTTACAAATCGGTATTAAATCAAAAACCTAGCCTAACTGCGTTTCTGTACTGTGTACTTATGAAAAATAATGATGAATTAATAATGAACGACGAGGAGCTGCTCCAAACATTGCAAGAATATTTCAAAAACTTAATAAACATAAGAGGAAAAACATGAAGAAGATTTATATCTTGGAGCTGACTATAACTTTGAAGGAGTGGAGAGTTTTAATAAACATCTAGGAGCGACAATAACCGCAGATAACTATATTACGGACGAGATAAAAGGGAGCAGTCAGGGAGCAGACAGATGTATGTGTAGCCTCCACAAATCTATTAAATCCAAGAGCATCCTCGAACATCAATATTTCAGGATATATTATAAAACAGTGATTAGACGATGCCATGTGTGGTGAGACGAGTCCAAGAAATTAAATCACAACGTCTAAGATGGGCTGGTTATGTCCGTAGGCTCCCTAATAACCGCCTTACCAAGTTGATATGGGAGAAAGCCACGATATGGAGAAAGCCCTAAACCCGTGCACGAATGTGACGGAGAGATAACATATTATATGGTCAGATTTAAGAACAATGGGGCTACCCACTGCAGATTCTTTCATTTACTGACTTGATATCTATCACTGCTGTCCTTCCACAGGGTTCTGTCCTTGCCCCTTTACTTTTCAGCCTCTATATTACTGACATGCCTGAAACCGAATCTCGAAAGTTTGGATATGCTGACGACTGGACCCTTGCAACAAGTCACCAATCTTTAGAAACTACAGAAATCACTATCTTCTTCTTCTTCTACGGCACTACAGCCCAAATTGAGCCTGGCCTCCTTTATTTTTTGCCTCCACCCTTGCTTGTCTGTGTCTGCTTTTTTCCATACACGGACTCCTAAAAGGGCTTGTGCGTCGCTGTTTACTGTGCCTTCCCAGCGTTTTCTTGGCTTTCCAACCTGTCTCTTTCCTGCATTCTAACGTTCAGTGCTCTTTTTGGTAGTCTATCCTCTCCCATTCTTATCACATGTCGGGCCCATTGCAATCTTTGTATTCTAATGAAGTCTGACAGGGGTGCTTCCTTATAAAGTTCATAAAGTTCGTTGTTGTACCGACTTCTGAAAATTCCGTTTTCCCTCACAGGTATTCCTTAGAATTCTCCTCAGTACTTTCCTTTCAAATGTGTCGAGTTTCACTCAAATTATCCATCCTCAGCGAATACCTTCAGAAATGGACACTACAAGTACTACGAAAACTGAAGTATCAGCTTTTCATCTCAACAACAAGCTGGCAAACAGAGAATTGCGAGTGTATTTTAATAACAAGCTGTTGGAACACAATAAATACCCGAAATACCTTGGGGTTACTCTAGACAGAACGTTTACATTCAGAGAACACCTGACGAAAACAACAGCAAAATTGAAAACACGCAACAATATAATACAGAAACTCTGCGGCACTACATGGGGGTCCACAGCATCAACTTTAAGATCCTCTGCTCTTGGTCTGATATATCCGGTGGCCGAATACTGTGCACCAGTGTGGCTAAATAGCAGGCACACCGACCTGGTCGACACCCAACTAAACCGTGCTATGCGTATGATAAAGGCACAATTAAGCCCACCCCTACAATGTGGCTACCTACCCTTAGTAATGTAGCACCACCCAACCTACGCCGCGAACATGCATTGGTTAAAGAATATAACAAAATATAACAGTCGCCAGCTTCTAGTCCACAACGACATCCCCGATATTCTTGAAAACCGTCTCTGATCCAGGTTACCCCCTATATAATCTGCTCAAGCGCTGCAGCATTCCAACTTTGACTTAAATACCCGATGGCGAGAAGATTGGGAAAGTTAGACAGATCCGCATTACCATAGTCTACCGGACATCATAGGAAAACCTAGCGAATTTGAACGTCCCCGTAAGATTTGGGCAGCCCTTAATTGAATTCAAACAAACTGTGGAAGATGCGCCGACTCCCTCTACAGATGGGGTAAACTTCCCTCGCCTTTTTGTGACTGCGGCGCTGCAAGACAGACAATCAGTCACATTGTTCAGGACTGCCTACGCAAAGCATACACAGGCGACCCTATAGACTTTGTAATGGCAACCGAAGGGTCAATCGAATATATTATAAAAAAACTGGACCTCTGTTTGTGATGCATTGTATAATGCATAAATCTAAATATGGATGCCTCAGAAGTCAAACGGTGTAAGTCAATTCTCCTTAAAAATGACTTATTGAAGTTTAACACACATTATTATATATAATAATATTATTATTTCCTTGTTTGTATTTATGAATATGTTACCCATATTATGATAAATAAAGATGGTTTGAGCTATACCTATCCGTTTCAGATCTACTCTCACTACCCGACCAAAAGACTGAAGGATGTTCTGAATAACTGATAAAATCAATTATTTAAAGTATGGAGACAATTTTTTCAAACTTGTATTAAAGTTATAATAAGATTTTTGTTTTCAGTAAAATCACTTTTTAGTCAATATTACGTATCTCCGTATTTTTTAACCAAACAGTACAAAGCTAAAAATACTTTTAAAGGTGTGACATTCTCGTCATTTTCACATAGATGTAAATATTATTTCAACAAAGTTTGCCAACATTATTTATATACCTGTTACGCAAAATGTACGCAGTAATTGTTTTGCTTCACTATAATACGCTTTTATAGTAATTTCAAAGGTTTTCTGAACTATCTTCCACCAGGATATACGTGGCAGAGGCAGAACCCGAATGGAAAAACTAGGAGCGAGATTCGAGATACGAGAAGAGAGATACCGCATGATCAAAAAGAAGTCTATACCTACGTGGACAGAGCCTCATAATATAAAATGCATTTGAAGAACACATAAACAGCATTATCTCAGTCTCGAAAGCAATAAGAATACACACCTAAATATTAACACTCTAAATGACATTATATACAAGCTATAGAAAAAAGTCAGAAGTTACAGAGCCAAAAGAAATCCTATCACAAACACCAGCAGTCATGGAAGACAGAAGAAAAATGAAAAGTAATAGAAGCAAAGAACACGATAAACTTAGAGAAATGAGTCACAGAATACAAAAATATATTAGGATGGACAATCGAAAGCATAAAAGTTCAACATAAGACAGAAAACATAATTCAACAAACAATTGAAGATAGGTAAAGAAAACTCAACATTCTAGAAGGAAATTAACAAATAGTAAAAGAGAAATATCGAAATCAAGGGATAACGCTGGACATATCATCACCAATAGAGATGAATTACTAAGGGTGGTAGAACATTTCTATACAGAATTATACAACAGTCAACAAAACCATGATGAGCAACTGACCTGATAAGTTAGAAAATTTAGAATTAGTCAACCAAGGGTTGGAATTGATGCTTGATATATCTACTACTACTATCGGTTTACAGCGTTCTCCAACGCCTTCCGACTCCTAACCGCCATTCTTCTCTGTTTAACCATAGACTTGGAAGAATCTCTTTCCTCTAGTTCTTTTTGAATTCCCTCCCTCCAGCTTCTTCTCGGCCTTCCTCTTTGCCTTCAACATTTTGGTGTCCACACCAAAATCTGCTTAGGGATCCTGTCATCTGGCATTCTCTGTACAGGGCCGTACCATATTAGTTGTTTTGTTTTTATGTCATCATGGATGAAATTATGGATGAAATGACAACCTCATCATGGAAGAATTTATTTATAAAGTCAAAAACCTGAGTATAGGGTTCAGAATGGGTGAAAAAATTATCTCTATAGTATGCTATGCAGTTGCTCTGGCAAGTTGCTCTTGCATACACATAAGAGGAACTTGCCAAATTATTTGAAAAGGAAGACGTTCAACCAATGTGTGCTTCCAGTCATGACTTATGGCGCCGAAACGTTATCGTTAACCCAGGCCACAGCAACGAAACTTAGAGTGGCCCAAAGAAGAATGGAACGGTCACTACTTCGACTGACTCTCGGAGACAGGATCAGAAACGAAGAAATCAGAAGAAGGACAGGCGTCACAGATGTCATAGAGCAAGTAGAATGGCTGAAGTGGAATTGGGTGGGCCATGTAGCCAGAAGGAAGGACGGGAGGTGGACCCAAAAAATTACAGTGTGGAGACCAAGAGCAGGCAGTTGAAGTAGAGGTAGACCACCTACACGATGGACAGACGAGGTCAAAAGGATTGCTGGGAATTGGTTGCAGAAAGCCTAAGATCGACAAAACTGGAAGAAATTAGGGCAGGCCTATGTTCAACTTTGAATGCAGAAGACTGGATGATGATGCTATGCAGATGATGCCATACCTATTGCAGAGAGTGAAGATGACCTTCAGAAACTTTTATATCAATTTAATATAACAGCAAGAAAGTTCAACATGACAATATCACCAAATAAAACAAAAAGTATGGTAATCTCTAAAGATCCAATAAGGTGCACGCTGGAAGTGGACAGCAAAATAATCCAGCAAGGAAGAAGTATCAGCTACCTGAGAGTACTAATGCACAGTTATGGAGACACAGAAGCGGAAGATGCCCAACAAGTAAGCAAAGCCAACAGAACAGCAGGATGTCTTAAACACACTATCTGGAGCAACACACCTCTACGGACAGAAACAAACGCAAAGATCTATAGGACAGTAGTTAGGCCAATTATAACTTACACTGCGGCAACAAGACCTGACACCACAAGGACAAAAACACTGATGGAAACGTGTGAAATGAAAATAGTCCGAGATATCACAGGAAAATCATTATGGGATAGACAACGTAGCACAGACCTCAGGCAAAGCTGTAATAGAGACAATATAAATGATGACACTGAAAATAAAAAAATGATGGTATAGCCATATAAGCAGAATAGGAGAAGGAAGACTAGTAAAGATAGCACGGGATAGATCACCAAATGGCCGAAGGAGTATAGGAAGGCCGAAGATGAGATGGAGTGACAACCTGGATATCTGATGAGGGGGCATCCGAAGATGTAACAGGCGCGAGTCTATTAAGGAAGCAGGAAAAAGAAGAAGTTTTTATGTCATAAATTATTATATATGTGGCTCCCATCATTACAGACGAAATAAGGAAGCACTGAAAAAAATTAAAATTAGAATAGAAAAGCCTAGAGCAAATTTTAACAAAATGAAGAAGAGTGCTCTGCACCAGAGATTTGAAGTTAGAGTTAAGAGTAAAACTTTATTTTATGGAATGGAAGCTTAGACCTTGAATGCGGCATCAATGAAAAAATTGGAATCGTTCGAGTTGTGGGTGTATGGAAAAATTCTGAAAATATCATGGACACGTCATAAACAAAGATGTTCTGAGAAAGATGAATAAAAAATGGAAGTCTTAAATACAATCAAAACCAGAGAACTGGAATATCTCGGACATATTACACGTGAAGATATATACAACTTGTTCCAACTGATTAAGCAGGGAAAGATCCGAGGAAAGAGAAGCATAGGAAGATGCAGAATATCATGGCTGCGCAACCTGAGAGAACTTTCAGAGCAGTCGTTTCTAAAGTCCAAATAGCTTGCCCTGAGATTGCACTTGAAGAAGAAGAAGAAACTTGTCATGAGACCTTTGTGCCAAGTACTATTTTAATCATTTTTCTTGTTTTTTTTCCATGGAATTTTTATTAAAAGATTGTAATCTTTAGAATCTTTATGACACTAAGGATTTGGGAATTACTTGTTCTGCGAATGAAAGTATATCTTTATGACTTAGGGCCGGTTGTTCGAACGCTAATCAACATTGATCACTATCAAATATTTAATTATTGTCACAACTGTCAATGTCAACTTTGGTTGGGTTGCTGAAAACATAGTTAATTATAATTATGAGATTAGTTAGTCAATTAACATAACAATTATTAACATAATTGATTAACTAATTTCATAATTGTCATCAATAATTATGTTTTCGGCAACCCAACCAAAGTTGACATTGACAGGTGTGACAGTAATTAAATATTTGATAGTGATCAATGTTGATTAGCGTTCGAACAACCGGCCCTTAGTGAATTTCCATTGATAAGTCTTTAGCTTTAAATTTGAAGATTCATCTTAATCTGCAATTGACTGATTAGATTTAATTTTTTTTAATAATATTTTAACAACTTTTAATGTGGATTAAGAATAAAAATACCAAGTTTTTTTGTAAAAGGTATATATTAAAATACCCTAAATAAGGGTCACAATACAAAACGTTTTCGGATTAAGGAATCCATCATCAGTGTTTAAAAGCCAAAAATTGCATGCCTGAGCAACCAAAATGTATTGGGTAAAAACCCTTTAAATGTAAATGGTATGGTTGTTTTACATATTTATATAAAGATCATCTGATGTTAAAGATATGAATGGATGTTACCCAGGGCAACACAGGACTCTTCGCACGTGGTTGGAATTTTTTTTTTTTGAGAAAACCTCACATATTGGATTTCAATGGCCAACTGATTGTGAGATTTGCGACAATATGTGAGGTTTTCTCAAAAAAAAACTTCCAACCACGTGGGAAGAGTCCTGTGTTGCCCTGGGTAACATCCAGTCATATATTTAACATCAGATGATCTTTATATAAATATGTAAAACAACCATATCATTTACATTTAAAGGGTTTTTACCCAATACATTTTGGTGTCTCGCGCATGCAATTTTTGGCTTTTAAACACTGATGATGGATTCCTTAATCCGAAAACGTTTTGTATTGTGACCCTTATTTAGGGTATTTTAATATATACCTTTTACAAAAAACTTGGTATTTTGTGATTTATGGTATACAGCCAGCTATAGGAAGTTTATTTTCCTCGTGGATTTTGATTAAGAATAACACAATGAATGTCTTCTTCATTTTGTGTAGACATGGCTCTGTCCGTTTTTTCAATGTGCCTCCAGTAACTTGTCGTTCCATCGTTTTCATGGTGTTTACACTGATCGTCTTCCTATTGGAGAACCGTCTCTCGCTGTCCTTACTACTCTATTTCTTATCATTCGACTTTGTGGTCATTCCATTCTACACTTCTGTTTCTTATCCGGTTAATAATGTTATACGCCTTGTATCTCCTTCGTATATCTGTACTTCTAGCTCTGTCCCATAGAATCTTACTATCAATTTTTCGAAGGATTTTCATCTCCGCTGTTTCGAGCCATCTTTTGTTCTCTCTGTGTCAGGTCGTGTTTCTGCCGCGTATGTCATTATTGGTCTGATGACTGTTTTGAAAATTCTGCCTGTCATTCTTTTCCGATATTTTGATTTCTTCATATTGTGTCATTCAGGCAACCTACGGCTCTGTTTGCTCTATTCACTTCATCTCCCACTTCTGTTTCGAGCTTTCCGTAACTAGATAGTGTGATGCCTATATAGGGTGTCCCGAAAAGATTGGTTATAAATTATACCACAGATTCTGGGGTCAAAAATAAATTGATTGATAGTATCAACTTAAAAAATCTTAAAAAAACTAAAGTGGAATTTGTGCACCTCATAAAAATTTTATGGGGGTTTTGTTCCCTTAAACCCCCTCAAACTTTTGTGTACGTTCCAATTCAATTATTTTTGTTGCACTATTAGGTAAACAAAATATTTTTAAAACTTTTTTACCTCTTATAGTCCATTCATTAACGGTAAAATATTGCAAAACCTTTAAATTTTAAAGAACCGCTTGGATTGACATGAAATTTGGCATACACACAGCTAACAAGTCAAAGAAAAAAAGTGATATTGTGCCGATATGTGCTTTTGCCCTGGGGGTGGTTTTCACCCCCTCTTGGGGGTTAAAAAATATTCGTCCAGACAAAGTCAGGAAATGGGTAAACTGGCTAATTTAAAGTAACTTTTGTTCTATAGAGTTTTTTCACTAAGTCAATACTTTTCGAGTTATTTGGCAGTGAATATGTTCATTTTTTCAACAAAATAACCACGCTTTTAGACGGTTTTTCGCAAATAACTCAAATTGTAAGTATTTTGTCGAAAAAGCATTCTTAGCAAAAATATAGCCTATAAAAAATTTAAAAAAAATAGTGAATATATCACGTTTTTTTATTTAGTAGAAGCAGAGTTATAGCTAATGAAATATAGGTTCACATTCGTCAAATTCCAAGTGGAATATTTTAACGTGAAATAACCAAAAATGAAGCACATTTCGGGGAAAACTCATTTAAACTTATTTAAAGTGTTTAAAAAAAGCTTCATTTTTGTTTTATAAAAAAAATTTCTAGCATCAAAATTAAACAAGTTACGCTCAAAATAAAGTTAGTCCCTTTTGGTTTTGGTAAAAACATCTAGAAAGTCACCCCCTAATTAGTATCTTAAATGAACTTAATCGTAACGACTTCACAAGTTTCTTGACTCGTGTATATATTGTTTATATGATCTGTAAGTTTCATCGGTTCAAAGTCCTTATTATTGAAACGGCTGTAGTTAAAAGGGGTTGAACGAGTCACTGATCACGAATGTATGCAAATTTAGAAACACCAAATCTTGATCAATTTTTGTCTAACAGAAAAACAAAAAAATACATGATATTCAGAAAAGCAAATCTGACTTTTTTTGTATTTCGAGACTTTTGGTATCTCTAGAAATTTTTAAGTTATTTTGAAAAAAAGCATATTTTTCAAAATTTAAATTTTTAAAAATTTTACTTTGAAACCAAATTTTTTCAAAAATAAACACTTTGAATCGATGAAACTTACAGATCATATAAACACAATATAAGTAAAATAATTTATGGAGCGGCAACGATTAATTTCATTTAAGTTGCAAAGTAGGGGGTGGTCTTCCCGATTTTTTTTTGCAAAAACAAAAGTGACCAACTTTATTTTGAGCGTAACTTGCTTAAATTTAATGCTAGAAACTTTTCGTAAAACAGAAATAAAGCTTTTTTAAAACACTTTAAAAAAGTTAAAATGGGTTTTCCCCAAAAAGTATTAAATTTTTTGGATATTTCACGTCGAAATATTCTATTTGAAATTTGGTGAATATGAATCTATATTTCATTGGCTATAACTCTGGTTCTACGAGATCCAGAGACCTAACGCGTACACCATTTTTTTTACTTTTTTATAGGCTATATTTTTGCTAAGAACGGTTTTTTCGACAAAATACTTACTTTTTGAGTTATTTGCGAAAAATCGTCTAAAAATGTGGTTATTTTGTTGAAAAATGAACATATTCACTCGCAAATAACTCGAAAAGTGTTGACTTGGCGAAAAAGCTCTATAGAACAAAAGTTACTTAAAATTAGTCAGTTTATCCATTTCCGGAGTTGTTTTGGACATATATTTTTTCACCCCCAAGAGGGGGTGAAAGTCACCCCCAGGGCAAAAGCACACGTCGGCACAATATCACTTTTTTTCTTTGACATGTAAGCTATGCGTATGCCAAATTTCATGTCAATCCAAGCGGTTCTTTAAAATTTAGAGCAAAAACCGTGAAAGAATGGACTATTAGTACTTTTTCGAAGCCAGTGTTTATCGAGAGATTTTGAATATTTGTCGAATCCACCACATATTTGTATATTAGATTTGGTTAAGTACGATTATAGGGAGCTGTTAATAATCTGAAAATTTATTTATAATTTACATTATTAGGTATATTTTGAAAAAGAAGCCCCACAGTATGGTGGAGATATGTAGATGATGTGTTTTCAATATGGCCTTATAGATCAGAATTGTTGGATACATTCCTGAATATTATAAACGATCAAGAAGAGACAATAAAATTTACAATGGAAAAGGAATACAATAACACTTTGCCTTTCCTCGATGTTTTAGTCTCAAAGAAGGATACTGGATATGAGACTCAAGTGTATAGAAAACCAACACACCAACAGATATCTCTATTACAAATCAAATCACAACATCAACGTTAAACAGGGAATCATTAAATCCTTATATGATAGAGCCAAAATTACTTGTTCTAACAAAAATTCATTTTTAGAAGAAAAACAATTGTTAACATCTGTTTTATTAAAAAAATGATTATCCTTGTTCGTTTATAAATAAGGAATTGTCAAAATTGGATCGAATGGAACAGAACAACTTAGAACGGGATCCTACAACATTCACAAGAAATAATACGAGGAAAATATCAATACCATATATAAAAGGACTATCCGAGAAACTTAAAACAATCGGAAATAAATTCAACATTCAAAACAACAAACGCATTGAGATCTATTCTATCTAAAACTAAACCTAACAATAAACAAGAAAGAACAAAGAATTGCATTTATAAAATACCTTGTGAATGCGAACAATTTTATTTAGGTGGAACATCAAGACTATTAAACGTTAGAATAAGTGTACATGAGTCTTATATTAAAAATAGAGAATTTGATAGATCTCAAATATGTCAACACGCATGGGATAATGAACATAGAGTTCAGTGGAGAGATTCAAGTATAGTCCTGAAAGAATCAGATAGTAAAAAGAGAAAAATCAAAGAAGCGGCTCTAATTATGCTAAATGAAACCAATTGTGTGTCGCAAATTTCTCGGTAGAATGCAGTAGGATGTGGTTACCCATACTGAAAGAGGAAGTCATTAGAGAGAAAATACCACGATTAGTAGGTCAATAACATATCGAGTTAGTATATATTTTATATTTTAGAATTACTTATTGTATATCTATGTATTATTAATATTATTTATAATTTAAACATATTAACGTCAGAATTTGGTATTAGTTTTTGAAAGTAAATTAAATGTAAGACCAAATACTTACGATGTCGGGATAGTATCACGAGGTCTTTTTCCTGGTTTTCCCTCGTGATTTACTATGGAATCTCTAACCTCGAGAATTTTACTGTCATCGTTGCATTTGGTTGTCTTTTTAAAGACAGATCACATGCTATAATTTTTTTTGTGACGGATATTCTTGAGTTGGGATTGATTTCATGTAATCGAATGAACTATCTTTTAGTAAAGTCGTCCCAGGAACTCAACTCATAAAGATTGGCGATATCATTTTAAAGTCTTCTACTTTAAAATGTATAATATACGTCAGAATTGCCAATATAAATGAGTCAGATTAAATAAATTATTAGAAGATTTTTTTTACTTAGCAACAACATTTTTGTTTAATTTAGTAGTATTTTGTATTTTGACAACGACACCCGATTTGGGCGTCGAAACGTTGTTAAAATTATTTTTTCAATTTAATTGTGGCTTATTTCCCATCTAAATAGTTAATCATAAAAATGCCACAAGGAAATAGCTTCAGAACAACATTCTGTCAAATGCTTTCTTAAAGTCCACGAAACATAAATATGCCACAGTGAATTTCTGTAAAGTATATGTTACGAATTTGCAACTGTTTTTAATTGTCGCCAGACACTCGACAGCCAACGGTCCACTCTACTGTATAGTATAAGAAGTACGACAGTAAATTGCTCTGGTAATTAATAGTCCTGTCGCCAGGGGGGTAAAACGGTCTCCTTTATTCAGATGGGCGTACCTAAGTTTTTTTATGTATTTTGACCCGTAGAACACGAATTTTATGGGTAACAGTTGATCCGGATGTCGATAAGATTGTTATAAACAAAGAACTTGAGGAAATACATAACAGCGGTTTTTCGCAAAACGAAACATTTTTTATATTTTTGAGGTCATTCTAAGCAAAAAATATCCTACAAGTTTTTTCGTAGAATGCATAGTTTTCAAGATAAACGCGGTTGAACTTTTAAAAAGTTGAAAAATGCAATTTTTGAACCCGAATAACTTTTGACTAAAAAATAAAATAGCAATTCTGCTTTCCACATTTGAAAGTTCAAGTCAAATTATACCGGTTTTGATTATTTGCTTTGCTAAAAATTAATTTTCTTATTGTCAAACAAAGCTATAAACAAATAGTGTTTCCCGTGCTCAATGCATGTGTTTTAATACAGGCTACGTAGAAATTGATGTTTGTAGACTCGCTTACTCGTTCGATTTTAAATGAAAAATGCATTGAAAATATCACTCAAGCACTATGTGTTTATAGCTTTGTTTAACAATAAAAAAAATAATTTTTAGCAATGCAAATAATCAAAACCGATAGAATTTGACTTGAACTTTTAAATGCGGTATGCAGAATTGCTATTTTATTTTTTAATCAAAAGTTATTCGAGTTCAAAAATTGCAATTTTTCTATTTTTTGAAAGTTCAACCGCGTTTATCTCGAAAACTATGCATCCAACGAAAAAGCTTGTAAGAACATTTTTTGCTTAGAATGACCCAAAACATACAAAAAAATGTTTTGTTTTGCGGAAAACCGCTGTTATCTAATTCCTCAAGTTCTTTGTTTATAACAATCTCATCGACATTCAGATCAACTGTTATCCAAAAAATTCGTGTTCTACGGGTTCAAAATACATAAAAAAACTTGGGTAAGTCCATCTGAATAAAGGAGGGCGTTGTACCCCCCTTGGCGACAGAACTATAAAGTGGTACATGCATTGTAAAAATACCAAATTCCAGATCATGTCCATAAACTTGGATGCATTTGAAAACTCCACCATAACTCTGAATACTAAGTCCATTGAAAGGGTGAGCAAATTTAAATACCTGGAAACGTGGCTTTTTGAAGACTGGGCTCAGACAGGGAAGTAAAATGTCGCATTGAGCAAGCTCGACAAGCTTTCGCAAAATTCAGTAAGGTACCTATTCAGAATTCGATCTTCAACTGAGACTAAGGTTTACTAAGTGCTACGTATGGTAGGTGCTGCTATATGACGGCGTAGAGGGCTGGACACTCAAAACGAGAGACACTCAAAACATATTAGAAGCTTTCGAAATGTGGCTTTATCGCCGTATCCCAAAGATACTATGGACGGCGAAAGTCACAAATTTAGGTGTCCTAAAGAATCAACCAAGAACGACAGAACGCTTTTCGAAACCACTAAGAAAAAGGAAACGGTGGATCTGGGCCACATCATACGAAATGAAAAACACCAGTTCCTCCAGCTTATAATCGAGGGTAAAATTAAATGCAAGAGAGAAATGGGACGCAAGAAAATGTCCTCGCTCCGAAACATAAGGCAATGAACAGGGATTAACGACATACAATATCTGATACATATAGGGTGTCAATTTGAAAAGTTGCCACCCCCTATAATTTGGTCCCTGTAGAAAATCTAAAAATATGCAAAAACACGTCAAATTTATTTGTGAGGGGACATTTTATAGACCAGTTTTCAACTAAATTAGACTAACCCTCTAGCGAGGGCGGACACAACCCCCAAAATCTTTAATGGAAAGGGGGGTTGAGTGATACCTCATTTTAAAAATCGTTCGATTACCTTTTCAAAAATACCACATACATTATATTTCTTTTCAGTAATTTTGGAAAAATCAAGTGAAACCGTGCAGATATTAAATATCGAGTTCAGAACTCCAAAAATTTCTTTGGACTATTGAACTCCAAATTGAATTTTTTTGGGGGTGTTGAAGTATTTAGAGTATTTTTTGAAGTATTTTTAAAAAATCAAATAAAACCGTAAAGATATTAAGTATCGAGTTCGGAACTCCAAAATTTTTTAGAGTACCTATTGAGTCCAAGATTTTTCCAAAAGTAGTGAAAAGAAATATAAGGTATGTGGTATTTTTGAAAAGGTAATTTAATGAACTTCAAATGAAATATCACCCAACCCCCCTTTCTATTAAAGATTTTGGGGGTTGTGTCCGCCTCCGCTATAGGGTTGATGTAATTTAGTTGAAAACTGGTCTACAACATGTTCCCCTCACAAATAAATTTGACGAGTTTTTGCATATTTTTAGATTTTGTATAGGGACCAAATTATAGGGGGTGGCATCTTTTCAAATTGACACACTGTATAGCAAGAAACAGAGAGATAATGGAAAATGTAATCGCTACCATCCATTAGTGGATTTGCATCTGAAGAAGAAGAGGAATCAACGTGGAATGAAGTAAACACTTCTGTTGTATGTAGGCATATATGAATTTATTAAAAAATCCGTAAAATTTATCCACGAAGGAGTGGAAGTACAAAACGTTTTCGGTCAGGCTGACCAGCATCAGTGTAAGCCTGGAAATAAGTATTTTCAACTGTCAAAATTTCACCCTTTTGCTTTTTATCTTAGTGCTTTACTTGAAAAATTTTAAATTGTCAAAATTTCACCCTTTTGCTTTTTAATCTTAGTGGTTTACTTATTTCCAGGTTTACACTGATGATGGTCAGTCTGACCGAAAACGTTTTGTACTTCCACTCCTTCGCGGATAAATTTTAAGGATTTTTTAATAAAGTCATAATATATGCCTACATACAACACAAGTGTTTACTTCATTTCACGTTGTTTTATTGAAGGTATACAGCCAACTACAGGGTGTACTCCCTTTTTAAAGTTTTAAGAAGAGGAATGAAAATATGAAACAAGTTATTTCTAAATTGGAACAAGATATTTCTGAATTCTTTTATAACCTTTTTTACCGTAGGAAAATAGGAAACTCTAATAGACATTGAAAGCTAAGTAAATTTTCCACAGGATAGACGTTACTAATAAAATACAGGATGTTTCATTTAAAATAAGTAGGTACGTTATTACGGCTTGAATTTGTTACTGGAACAACCTAATATTTTGACTACTCTGTACAAAATGTTGCTACCATAAGCATCTATTTAAATATGCCGAGTAGTCTATTATTAAGATCCAAGAAAAAATTTTCCATCGATTCTTATACTAAATTTACCATCAAGATGCAGTTGAAATAAACAAACCAAGACATGTTAACTGCTAGCTACTAGGAGCACGCTCGAATCATAATTTACAATGTTTAAACTGTGAAAATCATGATTTTGGATTTAAAATGTATATACATTGTAAATTATGATTCAGGAGTGCTCCTAGTAGCATTTAACGTGTCTTGGTTTGTTTATTTCTACTGCATCTTGATTGTAAATTTAGTATAGATTCGTAGATATTTATATTTTTCTAATATCTTACATTTTTATAAAAATCGAAATAAATTAAAACACCCTGTACTTGGGTATAGAAAACCCTTATAAAAGTATAGCTTATTTTTAAGAGCAATTCAGAAATTTTATCAGATATAGGGTGTTCCATAAGAAAATGTATAACTTTGATATACCACTCTTTTTTTGGAGTAGCCTATGGCCTGTATAATTCATTATTTTTAGATTGTAGTGTTAATGACACTGTATATTTCTGTGAAGAATTTTTTTTTAAACATCAAGTCGTTTTCAAGTCGTTTATCAAATTATTTATATTATTTATCATTGATGTTTTACGAATCATTAATATACATGTTATCAAAAACCATGACTAGAATTTATTAATTTTCTTTATTGATTGATGTAATTTATTACAAGCAAATTAGTCATATAAGTCATATAATTTCCGATAAGGACGATAAAACAGATTCTTTTACTAATATTTTATTATTACTGCTTTTATCATTAATTGCTAGGTACCGTTATTGTTGATGTCTGTACAATTATTACAAAAACTTGGTATAAATCACATTCGCAAAAAGTATCTTTAGTTAAATTACAAAACGAATAATAGTTATCTAAAATATTTCACATGGCCGCGCGGTGCTATGATGCGATGAGGCGGTCGCATCAGGCGTCATCACAAGGGGGGCGGCATAATTAGTAAAATGAAAATACGTCAAAATAATCATATGGGTAACAAAGGGTGTGCAAAATAGAATATTTGAAAAATATCCAATGGCTTGTGCCACTCGAGTTTAAAGAGTAACCATGCCACTTTGCAAACTTAGTTTTAAAAGTGAAAGCGTCTTCTTCTACAAAAACAACAAACTTTTTTTTGTATTATACAAGATCTTTACACTTTTTTCTGATTTCACAAAGTGTTGTTAAGTTTTGAAAAACCATGTTTTTCAACTAACTCTAAAACCGTTAAGCGATACTAGATGGTCAAGTCGAATAGATGCATTGAAACCTTTAAGATTTCAATTTTGTGAAATATATGATGCCGTATTCGAAATAATAGAAGAAGTCAACAAAGATACAGAAACTAAAGTCAAAGCACGAGGATTAGCAAAAAATATTAAAAATTATAAATTTATATGCGGTAAAGTTCTTGGGCATGATATTTTATTTCATATAAATTCAGTCTCGAATATGTTGCTTCATGTAACTATAAATTTGTCATATTGTGTAAAAAAGTTGTTAGAAACAATAAAAAAAAATAAAAGTTACTGACATTCTGGCTATGACCAAACGAAAATTACTGCTAATGAAATTGTAGAAAATCTTGATATTATCTCTGAATTTCCAGCGGAAAATGAAATTCGAGCATGGAGAAAAAAGCGTAAAAATTTGATTACAAAAAATCTATGGATGAGCATTTAACAGAAGATAAATTTAAAATAAAATTTTTCATTCTATATTTGACACATTGCCATTAATTCTTTAATTGGTCGATTTTCGCTTTTAGAAATTTATAAATAAATAAGTACATTTTTAATGATATTTTTAAATTGAGGGAAATAAATGATAAAACACTAAAAAAATATTGTATGAATCTTCATTCAATACTTTCAATAGGGCTTTTCATCGATTGTCATTTGTTTCGAGTTTCTGTCACCTGTCACATAATATTAATACATCTAAGTCATTACGTCTTTGGTTTGTATCATGGTTTGTACCAATAACGTACTATGTAGATATATTATTAATGTTATGTGACACATGACAGCAGCTCGAAACAAATGACTGAATGAAAAGTCCCAGGGCCGTCTTAACCCGGGGGTGCAAGGGGTGCGAGGCACCCGGGCGCCAAGTCCAAGGGGCGCAAGCCGAACATTTGCTAAGCTCAAAATTGCGCTTTTTGTCCTTAAAAAACCTAAAAATAACAAAAACATACAAGTGCGCTTTCGGTATTTTTTACAAAGGCTATTAATCTTACTACACCTACAATACGCAAATGTAATACGAAACCCATTTAGTTTATTCCGACAATAATTTCAAAAAGGTGACGCGTAGGTACACTATTTTGACCAATATTGAATGTCGAGTAACAATGAATCACCATCTTGTAAAAATTATCAGTGTATCCGATTCTGCTGATAAAAGTATAATTGCCGTTGGGGAGCTATGTATGTATCCCACTTTTAGCGACGCCTTTTATAATAGGAAAATATAAATGCTGATCTTCTAAAACCTAATTTTCTTTATTACGTTTGCGACAAGAAAGACGTTTATTTTACGTTTTTAGAAAGACGTAAGAGAAGGGTAGCCACTTAATTTCTGAAAAAAAATATGTACCTAGATCTAAAAAAAACCTTGCTAGAAAGTTATACAGTAGACTCTGTCAATTCAGCAGCAGTTGAACGCGAAAGAAAAAGGTGGACGGCGGTTTTAGAAAGAATTATCGAAATAATAACATTTTTAGCACGACAAAATTTACCATTAAGAGGAACCAGTCAAAGGTTCCATGAATAGGATAACTTTTTAAAATTAATATAATGTATTTGATAATACGCTATCAGAACACATTACACGAATTGTTGTCCAATCTCCCTTTTTTCTGGAAATCTAATGAACTTTCTTATTTTAAATGGAACAACCTGTATATTTTTTGCGTTTTGAAGTCGTTAAGAAATACTGATTATTTTTTATGTTATATTCCTTATACCTCAATGCCATAATTTCGGAGTTACTGCGACATTTATTCCAAAAAAATTTAAAGAAATTATAGACATCAATTTTTTCGGCCCGGTTAGACATTTTCTAGGTTCTTTGGATCATTGGGAATAAAAAAAGGTTTTTTGTAATTTTTCTCTAAAGTTAATCGTTTCCGAGTTATAAACAATTTAAAACTGAAAAAAATTTAAAAATGACGATTTTAAAGGTTCAAAAACACAAGTAAAAAGAATAATTTTTAAAATTACGAAGTACCAAAATTCAAGCTCAAGCCTTCTTCTATCAGCTCCCTATAAGAATTGTTGGCACGTTTTATTATAAAACATTGTTTTTTATTGTTAATGAAACTCATAAGAGAGGACGGGCGATTAACAACTAAAAAACAATATTTTAGAATGAAATAAGACCAAATCACTTATCGGTAGCTGATACAATAAAGTTTGAGTTTGAATTTAGGCACTTTGTAGTTTCAAAAATAATATTTTTTACTTAAGTTTTTGAACCTAGAAAATCAGCTATTTTTTTCAGTTTTAAATTGTTTAGAGAAAAATTATAAAAGACCTTTTTTATTACCAATGATCCAAAAAACCTAAAAAATGGCTAACCGGGCCGAAAAAATTTATTTTTAAATTTCCTTTAAAATTGTTTTTAATAAATGTCATAATAATTCCGAAATTGTGGCATTTAGGTATAGGGAACATAACATGAAAATTTCTTAGATACTTAAAAACGCAAAAATATATAGAGTGTTCTATTTAAAATAAGAAAGTTCATTAGATTACCAGAGAAACGGAAGATTTGACAACAATGTAATTACCACTATAATATCGGCCGCATTAGAAGACCCTGGCTCACAAAAAGCTATAAAAATCGTTTTAGCGGTTTCCGAGAAATTACCGTGTTTCTATACTCTCTCGCTACCCTGTATAATCTTCTGACAAAAGGGGGCGCAAAGATGAGTCTTGCACCCCGGCGCCGTGTATGCTTAAGACGGCCCTGAAAAGTCCTATAGAAAAAGAATCGAATATACAGGCAAATGATCTTCTAGAATAATTGCGTGATATATCCCAAATGATAGCATACTGCATGAAACTTGTAATGAAGTAATGAAGTAATGAAACTTGTAGTCCAAGTAATGAAGCTTAAAATAGGACAAACCCTCTCAATTTATCCAGAATAGATCGATTTCCTTGAAAATTTGAGAATAAGTAGTAGATAGTAAAAGGATCAAAATGTATATGAGGCAGAAAGGCGTTTTTACCATGGGGATGGTTGCCACCCCATCTCGGGGGTGGAAATTTTTTATTTTATGTTGACCTCAAAAGTTGGTAAAAACATTTATTCTAAGCAAAAAACGTTCCATACATTTTTTTGATAAAATTAATAGTTTTAGATTTATTCGCTATCGAGAATGTTAGTTTTATATCGAAAAAATCAATGTTTTTAATCAGTTTTCTGCTAATAACTCAAAAAGTTTTCGTTTTATCAAAACAACTTTGCTTATCAAAAATGTAGGTACGTACCTACCTTTTGAAAAAATAAACAAAAAAGTTTTTTATTTTCTTTAAGATCAATAGTAATCGAGCTATACTTTATTATATGTTAGCTCTTCTTCGTCAAATGCTAGTAAGTATTGTAGTTTCAAACTCAAAAGAGGGGAAAACTGTGCATTTTTCGGGGATAACCTGTTAAAACTAATTTAAAGTATTTAAAAATATCTATCTAAAGAAATAAGAAAAAAGTCTCTAGCTCAAAAATTAAGTGACTTATTATGAAAAGAATGTCAGTCCCTATTTTTTTCAGCGAAAAAGTGATCGGAAATTTCCCCCTACTTACCACTCTAATTAAAATTAGTCATTGGCCTTATTTGGTCTTCTATATTTATGTATTATTAATAGGTTCTAGAGATTTGACCGGCTTAGAATGATACGTTTTTAAAGAAATGGAGTTAAAAGCGAATAACGAGTTTTTGTAGTTTTTTAAAAAATGCTCTTTTCTTCAGAATAGAAAGATTAGCATCATAGATACGAAAAAATATTTAGCATATTTGTAGCTTATTTAATTCCCAAGAACGGGGTTAGCAAAAATTTTTACTATGGCAAAAATGGAGTAAGCTATTGACAATTAACACTTGTAATAACATGCAAAAACCACCTTAACCAACCCTTTTACAGTCACCTCTTTTTGCGACTGAGGATTTTAAAAGAATTTAATATTAATAGCCTTATAGATCTTGTAGAAACCTACAAAATTCTTTTTTACTAAACTTTCTAGGATAAAAAGTAAAAAAGTTAGGGTTAAAAAATTAATATATTTAAAAAAAAAAGGAAAAATCCAATTGGGAGCATAATAATGTAAGTTAGCGGTGTTTTTAGTCATTGGCCCTATTCATACTTCTATATTTATGTATTAGTAATAGATTCCAGAAGTTTGACTGGCTTAGAATGATTAGTTTTAAAAAAACTGGAGTTAAAAGCGAATAACGAATTTTTGTAGTTTGGTAAAAAATGCCATTTTCTTCAGAATAGAAAGGTCAGCATCAGAGATACGAAAAAATGTTTAAATATGAAATTGTAGGTTATTTAATTCCCAAGAACTTGGTTTGAAAAAAATTTTTTACGGCAAAAATTGAGTGACTCATAAATGAGTATAATATCGAAAAACATTGATTTTTTAGATATAAAACTAACACTTTCGATAGCGAATAAATGGAAAAATATTAATTTTATCAAAAAAATGTATAGAATATTTTTTGCTTAACATGAATGTTTTTATCAACTTTTGCGGTCAAAATATAATAAAAAATTTCCACCCCCAAGATGGGGTGGCAGCCACCCCCATGGTAAAAGCGCCTTTCGGCATCATATATATTTTGATCCTTGGACTATCCACTACCAGGTACTTATTCTCAAATTTTCAAGCAAATCGAACCATTCTGTAAAAATTGCGAGGTGAAAAGCTTCGGTTCCTGGACTATAGAAGTTTTAAACTATTTCTGTATACCCAAATGTAGTTGTATCGCTAAGAATTTTATTAACACTCCCTGTCTTGGTAGCTAGTGGGGAAAGAAGTTTTTCAAAATTAAAAATTATTAATAACTATTAAGAAGCTCCATAAGACAAACAAAACTAAAAAATTAGCACTCATTTCAATAGAGTCCTCACTAGCTGCTACTTTAAACTACACAAATCAGATTGACGAATTTGCCAAAATTAAAGTCAGAAGGGTAAAACTTAAAACTGTAATTTTTGTAAATGTTATTTAATGTTAATACGTATTTCATTTGATTTAAATTATGTTTTGTTTTTAAAATAAAAGTGTGTTCATTTTGTGTTGTTGCATTTAATAAAAAAAGTTAAGTTTTAATTATATTTAGGTAAGGGGTAAGGGGCAGCATTTCGAAAACTTGCATCATATTGAAAAGATGTACCGCACGGCTCTGTACCCCCTTCCTTCTTCTACTAATACGTCTTCAATTGGAAATAAGAAATACTTAGTTAATTTCTAATTCCCTCTTATTTTTGTTGTTGAATTTAGAATTAGAATCATAATCAATAATAATTGATGTAATCGTCAACAGTTCCTATCTAATTTTTTGCAATCAACGCCTTGCCATATAATTAGTAAATATTTACATGCCGAGAACCTATAAAAAAGTTTTTTGCAAAAATACACATTCAGTTGCCTGAAATTCCCGGCGTCAGGCGTTGAAAATTGTGAAACTATTCGAGCGTGCGCAGAAAAACGTTACCATCCAACAGCAAGAATCGTAGAACACATCCCCACCATAGAACGCGCCGAATTATTCTAGGTTTGAAACCACGGCAGAAATCGAGTCGACAGCGCCAACCGTCGCATTTTGAATTAAGCTTTTGGAGGTACAAGACTGTGTTTCAGTGTTTGTGATTTTATTGCCAAAAATGTCTAAGAAAAACGGAAATACTTCCCTTCTACAACAAGGGGCTGAAAAGGTAAAGGATATATTTTATTTATTTGTAGTGACATTTTTGTTCGCGCCGCGCGGCTTTTTCAGACGTGGCTATTTTTAGTCGAAACCGGAAATTGTTTCCAGCTTTTTACAGTGTATCGGAACACTTAAGGATCGTTTAAACACAGCGATAAATCAAACAACTTATCAAGGTCAATCGAGTTGTTGCAACTTATCATTGTGTGTAAACGGTGCATCGCACGACTTATCAAAGTTGGAGTTGGGTTGAGGTTGGTATCGGATTGCATCAACTTATCACAAGGATCGAGTTGTTTTAATTTATCGTCGTGTCTAAACGGTACAGCGATTTATCATTGGACTTGGGATGCATCAATTTAGGAAAATCTTACAGAATTAGAATTTATTTACATATCCAATTAAATAATGTACAGGGTGATTGATTAGTGGGGTAAAGCTACGTAGATCCGTTATAGTAATAAATAGCAATAAAAGTTAATAACAAAAATTGTAGCCAACTTTGAGATTCACATTTATAAAATTAATTAGAATGTTACATGGGGTGTTCGATAACATAGTGGCAGACCAAACTTAATTTTTTTTTATTTGAACAACCTGTATTTTATTTTATATTCAAAATCTTCTTAACTTCGCCATTAAAAATGTATAAAGGATTGTTATGTTATACACGGTATTTTACAAAGTTATAACCAATTTTATATGAAAATTGTAACAAGTTAACTCATTGTATAAATAAAAATAAGCACAAAAGCAATGGATTATTGATGCCATTTTTTTATTTATTATCAAAATTTTCATAAATTATTATTCTTCTTCTTTTTGTATAGACATGGCTGTCTGTTTTTTCAATGTGCCTCTAGTAAGTTGTTGTTCCATCGTTTTCGTGGTCTTACCACTGATCGTCTGCCTATTGGGAAACCGTCTCTCGCTGTCCTGACTACTCTGTTGTCATTCGGCTTATGTGGTCATTCCATTCTATTGTTCTGTTTCTTACCCTGTCTTCTGTCGTATATCTGCACTTTTAGCTCTGTCCCATAGAGTCTCACCATCGATTTTTCGAAGGGTTTTCATCTCCGCTGTTTCGAGCAATCTTTTTGTCCTCTCTGTGTCGGGTCGTGTTTCTGCCGCGTATGTCATTATTGTTCTGATGACTGTTTTGTAAATTCTGCCTGTCATATCTTTTCCAATATTTTTATTTCTCCATATTGTGTCATCCAGGCAACCTGAATTCAGGCAAATCTTTCATTATGCGTGTAAATTTCTCAAAAATACTATTAGTTTTCTCAGGATTCCATAGTTCTACATTCTACAGTGTGGCAAAACCAAATGGAATAGATTCATTATTTCGTAAACCGACGACTAAAAAATCCGGAAACAGGTCGATTTTTATATTTAAATTATGATTTTTTGGCATTTACATACTAGTGACGTTATCCATCTCGAAGCTAAAATAAAAAATATACATGCGGACCAATGTAAAAAAGGTCATTTCATTGTTGTCTTCTTACCGGCGTGAGAAATACAAAATAAGATTTACTATTTTATTTGGACATAAGCCACAATTCGAGTTTGAAATCAAGTTTACTTGACGTTTCAACTTTCACTTCGGAAATCGTTATCAATATAAAAAAAACATTCATAAATTAAAAATTTAACTTTGTTTCTGGTGAAGCAACGAAGTTGGAACAAGCAGAATATTATAATTGTCACCGGAAAGCGAAAAAGGTAACGCACAACTTGAAAGAACTTATATATTTCTAACTTCGTTTCTGGTGAAGCAACGCAGTTGGAACAAGCAGATATATTATAATTGTGTCACCGGAAAGCGAATATGGTAACGCACAACTTGGAAGAACCTATAGTTTTCTAACTTCGTTTCTGGTGAAGCAACGCAGTTGGAACAAGCAGATAATATTATAACTGTGTCAGCGGAAAGCGAAAAAGGTAGTCCCTGAAAACCTGAAAAGGTAGTCTTCCAAGTTGTGAGTTACCTTTTTCGCTTACCGGTGACACAATTATAATATATCTGCTTGTTCCAACCCTGTTGCTTCACCAGAAGCGAAGTTAGAAAACTATAGGGTCTTCCAAGTTGTGAGTTACCTTTTCACTTTCCGGTGACACAATTATAATATATCTGGTTGTTCCAACCCTGTTGCTTCACCAGAAGCGAAGTTAGAAAACTATAGATTCTTCCAAGTTGTGCGTTACCTTTTTCGCTTTCTGGTGACACAATTATAATACATCTGCTTGTTCCAACTCCGTTGCTTCACCAGAAGCGAAGTTAGAAAACTATAGGCTCTTCCAAGTTGTGAGTTACCTTTTTCACTTCCCGGTGACACAATTATAATATATCTGGTTGTTCCAACCCTGTTGCTTCACCAGAAGCAAAGTTAGAAAACTATAGGTTCTTCCAAGTTGTGCGTTACCTTTTTCGCTTTCTGGTGACACAATTATAATACATCTGCTTGTTCCAACTCCATTGCTTCACCAGAAACGAAGTTAGAAAACTATAGATTCATCCAAGTTGTGCGTTAGGTTTTTTGCTTCCCGGTGACACAATTATAATATATCTGCTTGTTCCCACTCCGTTTCTTCACCAGAAGCGAAGTTAGAAAACTATAGGCTCTTCCAAGTTGTGAGGTACCTTTTTCGCTTTCCGGTGACACAATTATAATATATCTGTTTGTTCCAACTGCGTTGCTTCACCAGAAACGAAGCTAGAAATCTATAGGTTCTTTCAAGTTGTGCGTTGTTACCTTTTTCGCTTTCCGGTGACAATTATAATATTATATCTGCTTTTTCCAACTGTGTTGCTTCACCAGAAACAAAGTTTAATTTTTAATTTATGAATGTTTTTTTTGATATTTTCAATTCAGGCGCGTCAAAACCAACAAACCACTCGGAAACCCGTCCAAATACGTATTGCGAACCATCAAAGCTTTTGTTGAAAAACCGACAGAAGTTAGATTGTGGTGCGCCGTGTGCGTGCCGTTTGTGCGCCACTTGAAAACACGTACTAATCTGACGAATATGCTGCGCGCGAGCGGCTCGCACACCGAGCAGAGCGCATATGTATACCTGCCTTTACGATGAATTCTCTAACATTTTCTGCGAGTTAGGAAGTACCACGTTTTCAATGAGGAGTTTTCTAAAAAAAAAAAGAAAATAACTATCTATGCCTGCCGCGTGGGAAAGAACTAAACTCTCGTCTCGCGTAACTACCAGCTTCCACTCTGGTTTAGCACTTCTTTGCTCTTTGCTCGTACTCTTTCTTCGCTCCATTCTGTGCACTTCTTTGCTCTTTGCTCGTGCTCTTTGCTCGCACTCTTTCTTCGCTCCACTCTGAACGTACGCATAGGGAATGTTGTATACAAATGAAAGTATGGTAATGGTACTTTTTAATAGTGATATAAAATACAGGGTATCCCATTTAAATTTTACTGAAAAAATAATGTACTTGAGTTTTAACTCACCCTTTATTAGATATAAAGTAAATTAGCAATATCAATCATTTTTAAAAATTTTGACAATAAATAAAAAAATATGGCATCAATAAACCATTGCCGTTGTGCTTATTTTTATTTATACAGTGAGTTGAACTTGTTACGATTTTCATATAAAATTGGTTATAACTTTGTAAATACCCTGTATAACATACCCAACCTTTATATTTTGAAAGTAACAGGATCTATTTGTTTAGGATGAAAACTAGTTATAATTCATTGAAGGGTCTAAAAGGGTCTAATGTACACAATGGTCCCCTCTTCAACTTGTTGTGGTCAACTTATCGCAGCGTCTAAACAGCGTTTCAATCTCAACAAATCACAACAACTTGTCATCACAACTAGTTGCTGTGACTTATCGCTGTGTTTAAACGCCCCTTTATATTTACACTTGAAAAACTAAATTTAAATAAATATCTTCTGTAATAGAAACAGGATTGGACTCAGCCAAAAAAAATTTTTGATTTTTGTTAATAATAAATTTTATATTTAACGTACTTTAGTAATGTATGCAATTCTATGTTAACCTTTGCACACATGGTAGTCTGACGCAATAACACAACACGGTTAAAGGTACATAGGAACATAAATAAGACATAAAAATAACTGTAAACTAAGGTGCACCAAATATCAAAAATCACTTATCGTTATACTTTTTGTACACAAAATCGTAATTTTTCGCATTTTTTTGTTTTTTGGTCTTGTCTTAAAGCTTCCTTCCGTTTTTCATTATTAACGTTTCCTAGTTTTATCTCAACTTAACTTTTTGTTCACAAAATCTTTGGGCATTATCGTGAATGGTTTGTAATACCGGTTTATAACAGTCCTCTGAAAAAAAATCCAAATCCGTCCTGATTCTGTAACTAGAATATTCTAGATTTGTCAACAAAAAAAAACCATAGGTACATCAACAACGTGTTCTTAATCGTCAATTTATTTTGAAATCAAATGTAATTTTTTGACTCTCTACTCTACATTTTTTGATAGCTTTGAATGGAACCCCAAGTATTTTGGAAACAAAGCCATGTTCTCCTCCTTCTTCTTAAAGTTCGATAATATGATCATAACTAACTTCTATCTTTACTCTGAAGAATTGTATTGAATTGCATTTAAACCAGTCCCTTAAATTTTTCAACTCTAGGATACTTTCTGCTTCTTCCTGTACTCCTTCCTCCCTTTATTGTCCATCTTAGCATTTCATGTCGCGGACCCCTCATTACGTCTTCCAGATGTTGTAACTTTCTTATTATTATGATGTTTATTCTCCCGTGTGCATGCTATTTCTAAGCATTATTCCCTTCTGTAATTACCACATTGACACAATAGCAATAGAACACGAAGAAAGGTCCATATAAGAAAGAGAAATAATAACTAAATAAGTATAAGGTTCAACAAATACTAAAAAACTTTATACTTTAACATGCTTTTCTATATTTTCGTAATTTTTCATTGCAATATGTTTTTTGGTCTTGTATAAAGCTTTCTTCCGTTTTTGATTATATAACGTTTACTAGTTTTATCTCAACTTAACTTTGTGTTCACAAAATCTTTGGGCTATCATGAATGGTTTGTAATACCGGTTTATAACAAACCTCTGGAAAAAATCCAAATCCGTCCTGATTCTGTACCTACGTACGTTTTAATTTGACAGTAAAATATTCTAGATTTTTCCAAAAAAAAAAATAAAAAGAAAAAACAATAGGTACATCAACAACTTGTTCTTAATCGTCAATTTATTTTGAAATCGAATGTAATTTTTTGACTACTCTACATTTTTTGATAGCTTTGAATAAAACCCTAAATATTTTGAAAACATAGCCATGTTCTCCTTCTTCTTTAAGTTCGATATGATCATAACTATCTTCTATCTTTACTCTGAAGAATTGTATTGAATTGAATTTAAACCAGTCCCTTAAATTTTTCAACTAGGATACTTTCTGCTTCTTCCTGTACTCCTTCCTCCCCTTAACTTTCCCTTTATTGTCCATCTTAGCATTTCATGTCGCGGACCCCTCATTACGTCTTCCAGATTTTGTAACTTTCTTATTGTTATGATGTTTATTATCCCGTGTGCATGCTATTTCTAAGCATTCTTCCCTTCTGTAATTACCACATTGACACAATAGCCATAGAACACTAAGAAAGGTCCATATTTATAAGAAATAGAAATAATAACTAAATAAATACAAGGTTCAACAAATACTAAAAAACTTTATGCTTTTCTATATTATCGTAATTTTTCATTGCAATATGTTTTTTTTGTCTTGTCTAAAGCTTTCTTCCGTTATTCATTATATAACGTTTCCTAGTTTTATCTCAAATTAACTATTTGTTCACAAAATCTTGCATTATCATTAATGGTTTGAAATACTGGTTTATAGGATGCTGCCTCCAAAAAATCCAAATGCGTACCTACTGTCACTATACATGAAAACTTATTGTTTTAGTTTGACTAATCTAAAATATTCTAGATTTTTCCAAAAGAACAACAGTATATCAAAAACCGTGTTTTTAATCGTCAATTTATTTTGAAATCGAATGTAATTCTTTAACTACTCTACATTTTTTAATACTTTTGAACGGAACCCTAAATCTGTTGGTAACAAAGCCATAAATTATCTAGGTTTTAAGGTTCATTTGGTCGATCTTGTTCTTTAAGTGCCGTTTCCCCATCGGAATTTCGATATCATCATCGCTATGTATATTTACTCTATCTACCGCTGCTCTGGAAGAATTCTATTGAACTGTATTTTTAAACCAGTCGCTTAAAAATTTCAACTATGATACTCTGCTTCTTCCTAATATATCTACTATTTTCTCCCCTTATCTTTAATATCTCTAAATATCCCGTATTTATGTTGGGTTGGTGATACACTTTATCGAGAAGAAACTTATTATGTTAAATACTTCAATGAAAAAAGCATCGACATAAATGCTACTTTGCTATGTGATGAACAGGCACTATTACTGGAATTTGTAAGGGGAAAAATTAAAGAATGGACTGCTGAAGTAAGAAAACCACCACAATTTCACGAAAAATTGGTTTGTTTTTTTTTTAAATGCACACCAGGCCAAAACACCACTCTAAATTTTTAAAAATATGCCAATAGTTTGTGATTCCTGCCCATAATGCTAATACTGAAAGAATCTGTTTGCTTATGAATATGAACATTCAATAGACAGAAGAAAGGAACAAGTGGTGGATACCCTTTCTGCAATATTGCAGGTACTTTACAATTTAAAAATAGTTTTTACTTTATATTGGAAAATAAAAAGATTTTAAAATTCCGGGCCCCCTTCAGCTGGAAGGTATCGCCCCCAAACCCTCTTTGGATGTGTCCCGTTTTTTCAAGTTTATAATTTGATCACGATATTCTAAGCATCCTTCTGTAACACCCTTTCACATTTCAACTGACTAACTTATGTGTGTATTCTCGCTTCAGTGTTCAGTGTCCAGCTTTCAAGTTCATATAGTAGTGTAATATCGAAAACACGTAATAGAGCTCTTGCTCTCAGTTTTGATCTAGGGCTAGGGGCTTTATTGCAGATAATTGTTTTCAATTTTACAAACGCATTTCTTGCTATTTCTATCCATTCGTTCTTCTAAACTATGCAAATTTTCATTTACCATATCTTTTGACATTGATTCACTAGAATCTATTCTGATATCTTGATTGTGTCTGGATTGTGAAATTTGGCTACTTATAAAAACAATTGTGAAGCTATTACACCATGATATTGAAAGTTAATTAAATGTCTTTTGTATGGTTTTATTTTCTCCCACACATTTGTATGTAAACAATATTCTTTTCCATTAATTTCGATGATTCATTTCAATAAAAAAAAATTTCTTTGAATATTGTTAGCTAAAAACAAGTCTGGCATGCATTATTTCAGAATCTCCAGCAATTTATTGTGTAACATTCCATTTTTTTATAAACTTTTAAACTTGAATTTTGGTTTTTTTCGATGAGTGAGAGCATTCTCTTTCTAGCTTTTTGTTACATATTGGCTTATTGACATACTTTGTATTACGTATTACGTTTTTGATAATCTACAAATAACCGCGATGATTTCATTGTTGTTCTTCTGCAAATGGTGGGACCTTAAAACATTTGGAAATATTGATTTCCTTTTTTTATTCATCTGTGGTAGTTTTCACATCCTCTGTCTTTTTTCATATCGTAGGCGTAATATGAAAAATGCAAAGTCCAAAATATTCAATTTTAGACTTTTGATGGCATCTGTTAGCATTATCCAAAAGGTATCTACGGTTCTGTTTTCTTCTAATTTAGTTTACTAGATTTTGCTAAAATTGTGAAAATGAACTCTGCATAAGTCCATTAATGTTGAAAACCATATGAAATCTACACAAGTCCGCTCTTGTTAGTGGACAAACCGTTCAAACTTAGTGCGCACCTACATTGGATCCGTTTTTCTCCGATCAGATCAGATCCGACAGGCGGCACCTACATTGGATCCGTATTTCTCCGATCAGATCAGATCCGATCAGACCGGTTTTCCGGCGAGGGTGCCTACATTGGTTCAGTAATCTTCCGACCACCGACAATGATGAAGATGTGTTATTAATTTGTTGGCTGTTGTTGGATTGGAAAACAACGTTCTTAAAAGACGCAGAAAAAAAAACGTAGATGGATGTATACATTTAATGTATTTAACACAGATCTTTAGGAGAATTTAATATAAATAAAAATCTACGTAACTATCCTGATAAATTTAAAATCCTATTTCCCATTTTTTCGTCACAAGAATGTAAAATAATTCATGAGAAAAGAAAAAATATATTGATTTATTACAAACTAGTATCCATCCCAATAAAACTATTTACGTAGAGGCTCACAATAGGGTGTTTCCTATTCTGTGCGAGAGGTATAAAATGTAAATAAAGAGATTTTGTAACCATTATATTCAAGACAACATTTTAAAATATCTATCTTGTAGAGATACATTATTACAAAATTAAATATTAAGATTTGGAAACTATTTATTGTTGATTTATTTCATGAAATAGTTCAAACAAAAAATTCAATTAATTATATGCAAAAACCGGAATGAAACCAAACACTTCTCGATGAGAATAGGAGAAGCTACTCCCGACGTCGGCCGATATCGGATCTGATCTGATCGGAGAAAAACAGATCCAATGTAGGCACTCCCATTTAATACTATGGGTTTATTTTTTATTCCGACGTCGGCCGACGTCGGATCTGATCTGATCGGAGAATAATGGATCCAATGTAGGCACCCTCATTTAATACTATGGGTTTATTTTTTATTCCGACGTCGGATCTGATCTGATCTGATCTGATCGGAGAAAAACGGATCCAATGTAGGTGCAGCCTTATTGGTGCTTTTCTGATGTTTATACAATAAAAAGCCTTTTCATTGTAAACGGGTGAGCAGGGTGAGTACCTACAGCAGTGGTTTCCAACCTTTTTGTACCTGCGCCCCCCTTTAAAAAAATAAAATTGTTGCGCCCCCTTAATTTTTTAACATATCTAATTTTATAAATTCTCAACTCAATCTTGAAAATTTGCTATCACTAGGTCTACTATAATTTCCGGCTCTGCTATCGTAAGGCCAAAATCATCATATTTTTCAATCACAAACGGGTTTCTAATCCATTCATATTTGGACATGTCAAGATCTTTAAAGTAAAACGAGAATTGCTTCCATAGACTGGTCAAATGATTATTATCAAGTATATTCAAATGGGAAATAAGCCACAATTTTACCTAAAAATGATTTTATTAACGTTTCGACGCCCAAGTCGGGTGTCGTTGTCAAAATACAAAATAATACTAAATAAACAAAAATGTTGTTGCTTAGTAAAAAATTCTTCTAATAATTTATTTAATCTGACTCATTTATATCTAACGCGAGAATTTCAGTGCCACCGTTGCATTTGGTTGTCTTTTTAAAGACAGATCACATGCTATGATTTTTTGTGGCGGATATTCTTGAGTTGGGATTGATTTCATGTAATCGAATGAACTATCTTTTAGTAAAGTCGTCCCAGGAACGCAACTCATCAATATTGGCAATATAATTTTAAAGTCGTCTACTTTAAAATGTATAATACGTGTCTGAATTGCCGATATAAATGAGTCAGATTAAATAAATTATTAGAAGAATTTTTTACTAAGCAACAACATTTTTGTTTATTTAGTATTATTTTGTATTTTGACAACGACACCCGACTTGGGCGTCGAAACGTTAATAAAATCATTTTTAGATAAAATTGTGGCTTATTTCCCATTTGAATATACTTGATTATAAAAATGCCACAAGAAAATAGCTTCAGAACAACATGATTATTATTATGAACTTTACTTTCTTCTATTTCATCAGCAAGACAGGTAATTTTAAAAGTTGGAAACATGTCAAAATTTTTCAAACTTATTATTATCCAAAGTTATTAGTTATTATTATTATCACAGTTATTATTACCCACAGTTCTAATTTTTTCATAAATGCAGTAATCTTGTCTTTCTGAGTAATTGCACGCATTTGAAGCCCTTGCATTGATTTATTTAAAATACTACTGCGTCTTTGAAGAATATTAACTAAATACGCAAGTTTACAAGGAATTTCGTGTCATAAAACAAGTTTGCTTATTCTCTATTATTATCAGTAAGAAATATGGCGATCGCTTCTTTTAGCTCAGACACCCTTGAAGTACTTTGACACGAGAAAGCCAACGTGCCTCACAATAATATAGAAGTGATCTATATTCTGAACCCATGACATCACACAATTTTGCGAAAAGCCTTCCTCTTTACAGCTCTTATAATAACTTCAAATACTGTTAGCAGATCTTCACCCATATCTCTTAAAACAAGCGATTGTCTATGAATCATGCTATCCGTACAAACTGCACGAGGAGCCAACTTTCGAACTCGTGCGTGTAGACTGGCATTTTTTCTTGCCATAGATGGAGCTCCATCTGTGCATAGTTCCACTCAGTTCTCCCACAGAATATCATTTTCATTAAAGAAATAACAATGATACAATTGCTGTAGTATTGCCTTCAATAAGTTTACAGAATAACATTATGATTCACTGAGCATCATTTTTGTGACACCTATTCGACTTCTTTGGTTTGTATTCGAAAATGATATTTTGGAAACAGCTGCATGCCCCCTTGTAACACTTTCGCGCCCCCCTAGGGGGGCGCGCCCCACAGGTTGGAAACCACTGACCTACAGGGTACAAGTTAAAATGACACAACATATTGTTTGATAATTGTTTAGAAACTTGTGCAATGTTTACATTATATTTAATTGTATACAAGTGGAGTTATGCGCAGTTAGTTCTTTGTCTTTTCTGTAAAGTCAGGTATTTTGGACTCATGCATTTTTCGCATTAGGCCGACTATATTCTCAGTATGTTTCCAAGATGTTTCAGATATTTAGTTGCCAGTTGAGTTGCTTACACGTTCTGAAAACGTCTTCAATCTACAGGGTGATTGATTATCCAAGAACAGAAATATCCCATTAAAATAGTAAATATAGAGCAGGTGTGCCTAAACTTTACCCCTTAGGTGACCTTTGGGTGACCAAACGTCCCGTAAAAACGGGATTGTCCCGCTTTTTAACGATTTGTCCCGGGGTCCCGAAAAAGTATCTTGGGACGCCTAAATGTCCCGTATTTGCGGTGTAAAGCTGGTTTATATCTTTATGTAGTTCTCTTCCTCCGTATTTGATTAATTCCGCTGCTATTTCATCTTCTCCTGATGCTTTTCCGTTTCCTACTTAGGTTTTTAATATTTTTTGTTTTTGTACTTTTTCTTTTGTGAAAATTTCTACTTCGTCGTTATTTTCTACGACCTTACTTCTTCATTGCAGTGGGTTTCCTTCATAGTGAATAGCATTTTTTCGTAATGTTCTTCACATATTCTGCTGATCTGTTTGTCTTCAAATACGGTTTCTCCTTTTTGATTTTTAGTCTTCTTGATTTAATGCTGGGCGTATTTTTTGTTGCTCTGACTTTTTTGTAAAGTTGTTTTTTTTTATGGTTTTCTCTGTCTTTTTCAATATCCTCCAGCGAAACCAGTTTCTTTTTATTTGTTGAGTTGGCTTTGTTTCTCGCTATTTTGTATTTTTCCCTGTTTTGCTCTGACGGGTTGTTGATCCATGTCATTCTGACGGAGTTTTTAGTGTTCTGCCTGTTTCGCAGTCATGATCGTACGTAAATCACATATTCAAAGGTAAATTGAAAAGGATTTATAGCTCCTAAATTAGCTAAAAAACCATGTTTCAATCGCCCCTACTTGTTTGGGTATCGCCCCAAATCCTCCTTGGCAGTGGCGCACCCAGAGGGGGATTTAGGGGTTAAACCCCCTTTCCCCCAGAGCATATGAAAAATATATATAAAGAATAGTAGAAAAATGTAACTTGTCTTTCACAAACAATACAAAAAAAATTCGGTGCCCACCCCCCCTTTTTTTAGAATCGTTTTCTGCTCCGTATGTCAACGTTTGCCTATATTGTTTCATATATTGTCATCTTTGTTTTCCTTGATATTTTTTTGTTGTTGAAGGATCCTGTATTTAGTGTTTGGAATTGTTTTCCTGTACTTTCTAGTCTTTTGGCTCCTTATTCTAGCTACCATGGTGTCCGTTTCTCTTTCCTATTATTTATTGTGGTCCTACATACTACGTAAACTAAGCAAATTACTATAAATATTTGAATTGGACCTAAATTTTTTTAAAATTCGACTCGTATGAACTTAAATTAATTCTCAAACACATAATCCTGTCGCCAGTGGGGGTACAACGGCCTCCTTAATTCAGATGGACTTACCCAAGTTTTTTTATGTATTTTGATCCGTATGACACGAATTTTTTGGGTAACAGTCGATCCGGATGTCGATAAGATTGTTATAAACAAAGAACTTGAGGAATCACGTAACAGCGATTTTTCGCAAAACAAAACATTGTTTTGTATTTTTTGGGTCATTCTAAGCAAAAAATGTTTTTACAAGTTTTTTCGTAGGATGCATAGTTTTCGACACACACGCGGTTGAACTTTCAAAAAATCGAAAAATTACAATTTTTGGACCCGAATAACTTTTGATTGAAAAATAAAATAGCAATTCTGCTTACCGCATTTGAAAGTTCGAGTCAAATTCTATCGGTTTTGATTACTTTCATTGCTAAAAATTAATTTTTTTATTGTTAAACAAAGCTATAAACACATAGTGATTGAATGATGTTTTCAATGCATTTCCCATTTGAAATCGAACGAGTAGGCGCGCATACAGACAATTTCTACGTAGATGACGTACATTAAAACGCATGCATTGAGCGCGGGAAACACTATGTGTTTATGGCTTTGTTTAAAAAATAAAAACTTAATTTTTAGCAATGCAAATAATTAAAACCGATAGAATTTGACTTGAACTTTGAAATGCAGTAAGCAGAATTGCTATTATATTTTTTAATCAAAAGTTATTCGGGTTAAAAAATTGCACTTTTTCGATTTTTTGGAAGTTCAACCGCGTGTATCTCTAAAACTATGCATCCTACGAAAAAACTTGTAAGACCATTTTTGCTGAGAATCACCCAAAAAATACAAAAAAATGTTTTGTTTTGCGAAAAATCGCTGTTATGTAATTCCTCAAGTTCTTTGTTTATAGTAACAAACCTATCGGCATCCGGATCAACTGTTACCCAAAAAATTCAATACAAAACTTGGATAAGTTCATCTGAATTAAGGAGGCCGTTGTACCCCCCTGGAATTCCAAATGTTGATCCGTTAGTTGCGATCGATGCTTTGTTTTGATCACGTTTATAAATGAACATGCGAATTCACATAAATATTTTCATCCAAAGAAGGCATTGAGACGTGCAAACATTTAGATATTATTTATCTTTATTTATCAGTTTCCAAAAAAGAATCAATACAATCTGAAACCATTTAGTACTTACTTATTTTTCTTCTTCTTATAAGTCAATAAAAATTCTTCCGAATCCACTAAACAATTACCCTTCCTTCTTCTTTTGGTGTAGACATGACTGTCAAAAAACTGTGCTAACATGAGTTTCCAGACCGAGTAAAATTATTATTCCCCAGTAGGTATATCTCATGGAAAACAACGTTCGAAATTAACAACAATAATATTTGACTAGGGACAAAATGCGATTAAGAGGTGTAATCTGTAAATAAAACAATACCAAAATATTATTGTTAATGATTCAAAGTTTAGGTATACGTACCAGGTGAAGGTTATGTATATCCTCAAATAATTTCATGAAGTTATTTTTAAATGCAATTATATAAATTAACAAAATTAACTATAAATACCGAGACTGAAAAATACCGTAATTACATAGTTTGAAGATTTTACATTTAAATGAGGCCGATTGTCATTACAAATGAAGGGCCACGGGAAAGAACGATCAGAGTCCATTTTTGGTCAATATTTAAATATTGGCACCATATTTTAGCTTTTCGTGGAAAGAATCTAACCATGGCCATGGTTTCGTTTGTACAATAACGATCACCGTACGTTCTAATTAAAAATGTTGAATTTAATTTTCCTGTACCAAAATATACGAACTAAAACTTTCAAATTGATTTGTACAAAATGAGAAAAATGTGACTCTGATGGTTCTTTCCCGTGGCCCTTCAAATTGTAAACAATCAATTATGTGTAGAAGGCTAAAGTGCCTTTATTATCCTACTCTTAAAAATGATGGTAAAGTAATAAAAATAATCCCCCTTATAAATCTTCTATTGTTGAAAGTTTGTAAGTTATCAGGGCCGACTTAAATCCTATTTCAAAGCGTCTTAAACCCTTGCTGTGTTTCTTGCTTGGTTTACCGCTTATACCTCAATCAATTTCAATTATACACTATAGGCACTATAATATTAGACACAATGTATCGTGGGCCTTAAGAAAGCATTTGACAGATTCAAAAATAACGTTATCCATTTGTTATACTCAAGAGAGGTATCTCTAGAAATAATCAAAACGATCTAAAACATCTACCAGACCAATACAATAAAAAAGAAGATGAACTAACTGACCCAATTGAAGCTGGCAGTGGAATAAGGCAGGGTGGTTCCCTGAGTCTTATATTGTTCAACCTGATCATGGATGAATAATAAAAAAAGTAAGAACTAAAAAACGGATACTAAATGGGAGATAAACAACTAAAATAATAATCTGTTATGCAGACAATGCAATATTAATCTCCCAAAGTGAAGAGGATTTACAACGTATACTGTATACTAAACTAATTTAATATAACCGCCAGAAAATTTAACATGTTAATTTACCCAAAAAAGACAAAATGTCTGGTTATAACAGCAAATCCAATAAGATGTAAATTGTAGCTGGAGGGTCAGATATTAGGACAAGTGATGAGAGTTTAAATATCTAGGCATCACACTATCTATCTACGGAAAGCTCGAAACAGAAGTGGAAGATCAAGTAAATAAAGCAAACAGAGCCACAGGCTGTCTGAATGACACAATATGAAGAAATAAAAATATCGGAAAAGAATGACAGGCAGAATTTACAAAACACTCATCAGACCAATAATGACATTCTTCTTCTTCTACGGCACTATAGCCCAAATTGAGCCTTGGCCTTCTTTATTTTTTACCTCCACCCTGTGGCTGCTCTTCTCCATACACGGACTCCTAAAAGGGCTTGTGCGTCGCTGTTTACTGTGTCTTCCCAGAGCTTTCTTGGCTTTCCAACCGGTCTCTTTCCCTGCATTTTAGCATTAAGTGCTCTTTTTGGTTGCCTATCCTCTCCCATTCTTATCACATAAAATCTGACAGGGGTGCTTCCTTATAAAGTTGATAAAGTTCGTTGTTGTATCGACTTCTGAAGATTCCGTTTTCCCTCACAGGTCCTAGTATTCTCCTCAGTACTTTCCTTTCGAATGTGTCGAGTTTGTTTTTGGATGTTTCTTTCAGGACCCAGGCTTCACTGCCATAGCATGTTATTGGTCGAATTAAAGTTTTATAGATTCTCATCTTTGTATTTCGGTGGACTGAAATATATGGGAGAGGGCAAAATAAGCTGTTTGCCTGTGTTATTCTCTTCCGTATTTCTCCATCTTCTGATCCGTCGGCATATATTTCTACTGCCAGGTATGTAAACTTTCCAACCGTTTCAATGTCATCATCATGTATAATGTTTTGTGGGACTATATTTCTTCTCGTCTGAGTCATTATTTTTGTTTTTTCTGTGTTAATTTCCAGACCTAGCATTTTTGATTACTCTGCATATCGTCGTCGTCGCGGCAAAAGTCATTAAGTCCAAAATAACAGATCTGAGTAAACGAGCATTTAGTGACTTCTGCCGGACAACAAAATGGTAATTTTGGATGTATGCATATTCAGTGATGTAGGCAAACATCTCTACGTACTTTCTAGGACTTCGTTATTTCTGCCAGACTTTGAAAATTGATATTGTGGATCTATCAGGACACTTAACTCAATTTTAACAAAAGTGGACTTAGTGAGTTTTGCCGTGACGACGACGACGATATGTTTCCTGTGTCCCTGTTTATGTTCTACTCATAATATTAATATCATCGGCATAAGCGGCCAGTTGAACCGTTCGGTTGGTCAGTAGGTTTCCTCGTCCAGTTTGCATTTGCCTAACCGCATACTCCAATGCCAGGATAAAAACATTGTTGGGGCCAGCCCATCTCCCTGCTTTAGACCCTGCGAAGTTTTGAAAAAATCTGTCCGGTGGTTTTGTATTCGTACACATGCCTGAGTTTCCTCCATTGTGGCTTTAATGAGTCTTATTAGCTTGTGTGGTATTGCCAATTCAGCCAATATATAGTATAGTTTGTTCCTTTTGACAGAGATAGATGTACAGATATACGACGGAAATGCAAGGTAGGGAACATTAATAACTGGATAAGGAACAGAAGAGTAGAATGGAATGACCACATAAATTTTTTATTTATTTAGCGTATGGACTTCCACAGTACGATAAATACACAAATATAATAATAGTTAAATAATATTAATTAAATGTCCAATTTACATAGCCATTCAATTGCTTCATTCTGGGGAGCATTCCACAAAGTCCTGGAGGTTTCCACGGTAGGCACGATTTAGGCAGACTGAACCACAATGGCTTATGGTCCGCCTAGGTGATCCTAGGTCCGCAATCGCACTGCGGACTTTCCGCAGGACCCCATTTGTACAGAGAATCAGCACAGTGCTCTTTTGAGATGTGTGGTATGTCTTGATGGATTGGTAATTGTACGTTGGCTACAATTTTCTGGTACTCTCTGACTAATGCTGCTGTACGCCGTAAATCTGGTGGAGCAATATTGCTCAACGTAGGCAGCCATCTCACTGGGTTTGATTTTATTGTTCCAGTGATTATTCTCATGGTTTGATTAAGTTGGACATCGATTTTGTTTGTATGTGCACTATTTAACCACACTGGTGCACAATATTCTGCCACTAAAAAAACCAAAGCTAGAGCAGAGGTCCGAAGAGTATCTGCAGAAGCACCCCAAGTTGTTCCAGCAAGTTTTGTTATTATATTGTTTCTTGTTCTCAGTTTACCAGTTGCGTTTGTAAAATGGCTTTTGAAGGTGAGTGTTCTATCAAGTGTGACGCCTAGATTTTTGGGGTTGTTGTTATGTTTGATAGTTGTATCATTTAGAGTTACATTGAGAGTATCGCCCGCAAGTTGATTCTACAGGTGAAAGAGATAGGTTTCAGTTTTGCTTGTGTTAGGGTTATTACGTACGTAAGCACCAGTTCTTAAAGTAGTTACTTAGTGCAGTTAGTTCCTCGTTTAGAGCTCGTTCTCCAGCTTCTTTACTATTATCTTGGAAGCCAATACACATAAATAGAGTAGTAAGGACGACGAGAGAAGGTTCCCAATTCCCCAATGAAAAGACGAGCAGTGGGAAGACCACGAAAACGATGGAACGATAACTTACTTGAAGCACATTGAAAAAACAGTCATGTCTACACAAAAAGGAGAGGAAGAATGATACATAATTCACATAAATAGTATCACATACATAAATGCATATAAGTATAAGGCAAAATTAAAACAAGATTAAAAATAAAAACACAGTATCCGCATTTCCGTAAAGATTAAACCCGAAATGGTAACCGTTCGATATTGTTCCTACACAGAATCGCTAAACAATAAAGTAATATCAATTATCAATAAAACGAGACCTTCGGTTAATTTCAATACAGTAGATAACCATGTGTTCGTTATTAAGTGTATATAAATATACCGGGTACTTTTCCATTGCAACGTCATGCCCCATTTATATTGCCCACCCGGCACTGAGACCGGTAACCTTTTGCTAACAGTCAATGTTAGTCCAGTCAATGATGGTTAACTTTTTTAATAGAATTGTTAGTGTAAAATTTGATTGAATGGTACTCTTTAGGAAGAGGAAGGGGTGTAATAGTGAATGCAGTTTATAAATATATTCAACAGTATATCAATATCAAAATAAGTTGGTTCTTTTCTGCATTAAAGAAAGTATTTTGTGTAGGGAGATATTTGAGACAACAGACAGCTGAAAATTAAAGAAACAAATAAAAATGATACTGCTTGTTTTAAAATATAAAATAAAGAAATAAAAATTATTTGATATTATGTAATTCAGCATGTAGTAGTCAGCACTCCAACTGTCAACTTCGTCACCTCAAGTGACAATCAAGACTATTCTATGCGTCGAATATAAGTTCCACAATTCACGGCATTTCTTTTAAAGCTGTCCACTTTCGTTGCGTTGCATACATACATTTCTGGACCTCCAACTCTTCCAACTTGCTTCTCAATCCTATAAATTTTCCTTTCCACAAATCTCTATTTCTTAAATTGATCAGTATTAATTCCAAATGGCCCAATGTGGATTTCGTTATATACTGTTTGTTTTGAGAGAACTTAATGCCAGAGTATCTTTACTTTTTTCATAACTGCTCTACATAAGTAATTCATGATAACAGTTGCACTGGTTTTATCGCGATATTGCTTTACAAGTTGAAAGTCCTTCTTTTGAACCTTGGAAAAACATATTATACCTACCTGAAAAAAGGGTAACTTGTGATGTGTTTTTTATGTCGCAAGATACTATAGCAAGTGATAAGGCAGAAGAAAATTAAATATATTCCATGTGCAAATATTTTACATTTGAAGTCATTTCAGCTATCCTGTCTTGTACTGTTTTAGCGGATAGTGACAAATCTTTAATTTTTTTTAAAGATTTCTAATTGTTTCTGAAATAACAAAACAGTTCTTCAGTTCACAATCTGTAGGTGGTTTGCAATTTTGCAATTTCTAGTGACACCGCGATGCTTGCCAGATTGAACCATGTACATTTTGTCAAGTTACTTATCATGGAATTTAGAAATGGGTGTAATTGTGAATGCATTTATATTTATATGAATATAATTCAATAGTACTATATAGTCGGTTGTATAATATGTACGTTTCGCTACTAAATATATTGAGTAATACTTGCATCTTTAAGCATGTTTAAAGCAGCTAGTGTCGATGCTCACACTAGCCCAACATGACCAACGGCTTAACGTACCCTCCAAAGCACGGTGAAAAGCTCGATTCATTTTTAGAAATTAAAATGTCGTTGATGATGCCGAGAATCGAACTCATGCGTTCTGGCTTATGAAACCAGTATTTAGCCGCTGAGCTACGGTCGTCCACAATACATATTGAGTATTTAAGTTACTGAAAGAATTACTCTACTCCTGAAGAAGCTAGAAGGGTAGAAGGGTAGAAGGCTACTCCTAGAAGGGTAGCCAAACGTTGAGATGTACCCTCGTATAAAACAAATATTCCAATATTTCTATTTCAGTAACAAAGAATTTGAATTAAATAAAAATAAAGCTTCATGATAAACAAAGTTATTTATAAATAAATATCAATATTAATGTTGGAAACGTGGGTTACACTTTCTGATAACAGCACAGTTTAAATTGACCTCTGCTGCATGTACCTGCAACATGTACCTGTAGATAGCATTTGAATTAGTCAAGTACTTTAGCAACAGCAACAAAGAGTAAAATATACAAAATATTTTTTTATTTATATTAACACACCCACAGGGGCGGCTATTATTATCTACTACAATCTGATCACAACATTACACGTCAATAAACTCTAATTTCGTAATTATCGTAGAAGATGTAACAGTAATAAATTCGGTCTCTCTGGGAAGCGATCATAGAATGGTTAGAGCTAAACTAAGAATTGGGTATAGCAAACGTAGAACTAACTTTAAGAACACGACACAAATAGATACAGAAAAGCTAAAAGCCGATAAAGAAAAATATGCTAGTAAATTAAAAACCGCCCAAGCACTGAATCTAGAACAACTCAGCATAAATAAAATTAACTCAGTTATAACAAAAGAACTATTGAATACCAGCTCTGAAATAGCGACCCGTCATAAAAATAAAAAATCCAAAATAAGTGCAGAATCGCAGAATATGCTGAAACAACGAAGAGAGCTCTTGTCACGAAACAAAAGAAATACCACAGAATACAAGGAACTTAACCGAGCCATACGAAAACAGATAAAAGACGACATTAGAAAACAGCAAGAAGACCATATAGAAGAAGTGATAGAGAAAAATCGAAGTCTGAAATATACCAAACCGAAATTAGGCAAGAAAAATATTATAGCTATAAAAAATCAACAAGGCCAACTAGAAACAAGCAAAGCTCAGATATCGAAGATAATTGAAAACTTCTATACTGAATTATACCATTCAAAAAACGATCCCCCCGACTGTTCAAAGCAAAATCTGAAAAGGCAAATAACAAACGTAAACTCTGAATTAATGCCCGAAATAAGCGAAGCAGAAATAGAAAATGCACTTAAAGAAATGAAAAGAAATAAAGCACCGGGTAACGATGGAATTCTGGCAGAAATGCTGAAAGACGGCGGTGAGGAAGTTATCGGATACCTAAAAATACTTTTCAATAAATGCCTATTTGAAGGAAACATACCAAAGGAATGGAATACTGCTAACACAATCTTAATACACAAAAAAGGTGACAATACAGATCTGAAAAATTATCGTCCAATATCACTACTATCACAACTTTATAAAACATTCACAAAAATAATTACAAATAGATTGACAACAAAGTTCGATGTATATCAACCAGCAGAACAAGCCGGTTTTAGAAAAGGCTTCAGTACATGCGACCATCTTCACACACTAAAGATCCTAATGGAAAAAGTTAACGAGTACAACTTACCAATCTGCTTAGCATTTATAGATTACGAAAAAGCTTTTGACAGCATAGAATTATGGGCTATTGAGGAAGCATTGGTCAATAGCAGAATCGATTCTAGATATAGGATATTAATACATAATATATACAAACATGCTGAAATGGTAGTCACGATGGATAACGACATGAAAACTAGGCCAATCAAAATCAACCGAGGAGTAAGACAGGGAGACACCATATCTCCAAAACTATTTACTGCCGCACTTGAAGACATCTTTAAATCATTAAATTGGGAAACAAAGGGACTCTCGATAAATGGAAAGTATTTAAACCACCTAAGATATGCAGATGACGTGGTACTAATAGCCGACAGCTGGAAAGAACTGAAGGTGATGATCGATGAGCTTCATAGAGAATCCTTAAAAAAAGGACTAAAAATGAACTTGAGCAAAACTAAGCTAATGTCTAACAAAGATGATCAACCAACGATAACCATCCAAGGAACAAAAGTGGAACATGTAAAAGAATATATATATATATATATATATATATATATATATATATATATATCTAGGTCAGAATATCAAGGTAAACAAAGAAAATCAAACTACCGAAATAAGAAGACGAGTAAGAATGGGATGGGCTGCATTCGGAAAACTCTCATATATACTAAAAGACAAAAAGATACCACAATACCTTCGAACCAAAGTGTTCGATTCTTGTATCCTTCCCGTTCTCACTTACGGAGCTCAAACCTGGACATTCACAAAAATGAACATGGACAAGATTAGAAAAACTCAAAGAGCCATGGAACGACAGATGCTTGGTATCTCACTAATAGATCGGCAAACAAACGAAGCAACCCGAAACAAAACAAAAGTAAGGGATGCCGTGGAACAAGCGGCTAAATTAAAATGGAAATGGGCTGGACACAACGAACGTCTCGAAAATGGTAGATGGAGCAAGGAAGTTGGAAACTGGCGATCGTACGAAGCGAAGAGACCAAGAGGAAGACCTCAAATGCGCTGGAGCGATGACATCAGAAGAGTCGCAGGACCAATGTGGAAACGCCTCACACACAACAGAGATGAATGGCGAGAAATGGGAGAGACCTTTATTCGACATTTCGAATAGAAAAAAGGCTAAAAAAAAAAAAAACTCTAATTTTATTTCAGATGCCCGTTTTTACATTCTATTGATAAGTATTGATTTTTCATAATATCATCTATTTTATAAAAATACTAAAATATTTTTTTGTTACAGGTAAGCCGTGGTCTTCATTCAAAACATTACCGTAAGTCGTCTATGCACTTTATAACCTTGCTCAGCCTAATAAATTTTTAAGTCAAAGTTTTCAACCTAATAGAAATATTAAAAATATTGAAAAATATTAAAAATATTCCTAAAACATATTTAATTGAAAACTTATTGAACCATTTCCCTGGTAACACCCCCATGGCTTCTAAAAATTGCAAGCCAGATGGATGCTGAAGCGAAGAAGACAAGAGGGAATTCAAAAACTAACAATTCACGACCCCATCTGTTCAGCTGGTAAATTCTAACGGAAAATTGAGTAAAATAGTTACTCAAAGGAGTAAAACTAATATAAAATGAAATAAAAATGTATACCATTTTTATTCAGTTGCAATGCGAAGGCAAAACTGTCTTATTTTTCAATTAGAACAGAGAGCTCAAACCAGCACTCGAAATCGAATTTAGAGTGCTGGTTTGAGCTCTCTGTTCTAAGTGAAAAATAAGACAGTTTTGCCTTCGCATTGCAACTGAATAAAAATGGTATACATTTTTATTTCATTTTAATAAATTTTTGTTCGACAGACAGATTGTACTTTTACAATTTTTTCCCTAGTACCTGCTTGTTCCTCCGCAATTTCAAGAAGTAGAAAATGCTTTATCCTCTCCATAATTATGTGTAGAAGTATCTTACTGATGTCCAATCTTCAGGCCATATCTTCAGGTCATTTACTTGTCTCCCACACTGAGACAAATTTGATGTATTATATCAACTCCAACGTCATCTAGGGCCTAAATCACTTCAGTAGGTATGTTATCTGTACCAGCAGCTTCATAAAATTTTTGCCACATAATTGCTGCTTCAACTTCACTTTTGAGTATGTACTTTAGGGTCCGGCACAAAACTGGTATCTTTTTATTGTGATAGGACGTCTGTGCTCCCCTTCATCATCAAAATCGTCCAAAATATTCTTTCTACCTGTGTAAAATATATTTTTTTTGAAGTGAGTAGAGTTCCGTTATGGTTTGGAGTAAAGGATGGTGTTATCTGCTTTATTTTTTTTTAACATGTGTGGTCTCAATTTTGGTTTTATGCCCTTTAATTTCCATGCAGATTTTGTTCATGTTCAAGTGTCTGTCACTTTTTGCAGTCGTTTTATTTTGAGCGTTCAGCGCTTTATAGGCCTCTTTATCACTGCCATTGCCTAATCCTAAGGATTTCTTCCGCTCCCGTATTTTAAGCATGTGTACTCTGTTATCCATTGTTTCCTTCTTTCTTCTCTATCACTCTCAATGTTTTTCGCAGCATTATGCAATATGGATTTTGTTTTTGTCCATATGTTATTTAATAAAATGTTGTATATCATTCAGTGTATTGGTTTATATTTTATGCTATTTTTCGCTATATTTTGACCGCTATATATGCACAGAGAGGACAAAAAGAATGCTAGAAACACCAGAGATAAAAACTCTTCGAAAAATCGGTGGTAAGACACTATGGAATACAGCTAGAAGTGAAAGACTACGAAAGCAATGGAATGACAACTTACTGGATGCATATGGAAAAAACAGACACGAGTAATGTGTACACAAAAAGAAGAAGAGGATCGATCATTCAATTACCTTCTATATGATCATATATTCAACAAAACTAAAAGGAGAAACCTATGAAATTTCACGTGGCGGGTGAACTTTGCGGACCAGTGTAGTTTTGCTCATTAGGAAATAACGTTTGATCAAAGAAATAGAATTTTCATAAATACATAATATACACTATTATTCATTCCCATCATTAATATTCATATGGAATATATTAAAGGCGCTGTGAAATTTATATCACTCCAGTGTTGTGGTTTTAGACACTTAATAGAAGTAGTAGACAAGTATGATAATATCATACTTGTAATATATAATATCATATATTATATCGCTTACAATTTAAAATTTATTAAAAAAATCGGCTTATCTAATTTCAACGTAGTATATATGTATTTAAAAATATGGAAAAGCGTGGAATTATGTATAATTATAAATATGAACTTTTTTATTAATTTATTACTTTTTTAATTTTCAAGATATTTTAATCTTTTTGATGAATATTGAATGGTACGCCACTGACATTTAAAACCCATTTATTTTAATAATTTACTTCTTGGCGTTAATGTTGACCAATTATAAATTCTAGACACAGACCAAATAGTTCATTCTTGACTATTTATAGAATATAAAAAATTTATAGGAGGAGCCCAATTCAGAACCGTCTAAATTGGCTATTCTTTTGTAAAGTGAGCCCCACACCACAGGTATAACATTTATAAAACAGGTAGAAAAATGTTGACAGAAGTTACAATTTCAGTACAGTTTATTTACAGTTTTCCTAGAGCAGGTGTTTTGAGTCCTATCATTTATAATGATTTGATAATGTTTTTTGATAGAGAAAAAGGGAATTATCTGTAAGTTGGAATGCAGAATCCTTGGTAACTATTGCCTGAGCTTTTTACAAATTTATAAAGCATACATGCCGATAAATAGCGAACATGTGAGAATCTACAATTTGCACTCATCACCTGTCCGTTTATCTAGATACAAATCCAACAGAATTCTGCTTACTGAGTACTACTTAAATAAGAGTAAAATGAAATAAGGAAAAACAGCTTTAGACTTAATTCGATTCGGGGGCCACCACCATCGGCTGACCAAGGTTTCTGCTTTTCAGAGTCTTCAAAGCCGCCTGTGGTGTATCCCTAAGCGAACTATTATACCAGCTGGAATTAGTTCGAACTATACCTAAATTTTTCGTTAGTTTGACAGCTAAACAGTTATCTTGGTTGTGCATTGGACATATCTCGGGAGTCGCAGAATGGTTTTTGTATAAAAAAGTCTACAAATCTAAAAAAAATTGTTTGCTATCAGTCTGAGCTTATGAAGCAAATCGAGGGTTGAAAACAGGTGGATGCTATATATATATACCTATTTCAGTAAAGCATTTGGTCGTGTTGATGAACAGATTCTTCTTGCAAAATTCCTTTCTGTGGGATTTAATGTTCAGTTTGTTGAATGGATCAAAAATTCGTTGTCAGGTTGTATTCAAAGAGCTAAGGTTGCTGGTAATACTTCAGAGTCAATAATGGTCAACTCAGGTGTTCATCAGGGATCAGTGAGGACACACATCACCTATATTTTTTTAACATATTGGTTAATGATATTGTGAGCTGTTTTTGAGTAGTCAGTGTTTAATGTTTGTTGATGACTTGGGCCAGAGATATGCATGGACAGAGAGCTAAATAGTCAACTAGACCACTCCAAAGAAATTATTGAAATAGCAAGGTCTGGTTTCATGAACATGCGTAAAATGCTCTGTTACCTCAAAATATCAGTCACAATAATATTGAGAACACTAAAGTGTTATGTGTGGTCTCTGTTACAGTATGACTGTGAAATCTGGACATTAAAACAGTATGACGTCAACAAATGGAATTCATTCGAAATGTGGTTGTACCGCCGAATGTTAAGAATAAGCTGAGCCAGCAGAAAAATCAATGAAGAAGTACTGAAAATAATGAACATCCTCAACTGGTCAATACTATAAAAATTAGAAGGACGTCATATCTAGGACACATCAATCCTACTCGGGGGGTCGTCGACTGAAAGAAAAAGTTAAGGTTCTTAAACACAATTTTAGTGGGAATGATGTGCTTGTTTCTTTTTCAAAAGTTTATCAAGTTGTGGTACTATTTTTAATCAAATAATTTTCTAATTGCAGTATATTTCTCATTTTAATTTTAATGTCTACCATTGAAGAAAATGTCAGTTCACACAAGTATGAAGTGACGAATTGCACTAATAATTTAAGAGCTTCCCTTGCCAGCTCTGGGTAATGTCCAAAATACGTCTGACACTTTGCGAATAAAATTCCATTTTAAGCATGCCATCAGCGGCTAAATCTAGAAGACATTCTTTCATTTTTTTGTTGACATCAGTCAGATCTATTGATGTGTCCAACAAAGGGTTAGAATCCATCTACGCCTATTGTCAGCAAGTGCAACTCTGGAAAGTATGTCAAAAGTTGGTCTTGTAAACTATGCAAGCTCTGTATAATGCAAAGAATGTGAGCCGATACTGCAAAACTTTGGTCTGTTGCATTATCTTCACAAATATTTTATACACATGGAAAAGACTCAAACATTTTGTTTTGCAGAGAGGTTGATCACAAACGAAGTTTTGTGTTACTTTATCTTTAGCTGTTAAAATATTCTCTTGCTTGAAGGTTCTTGTTTAAATTGTTAAGGTGGCTAAAATTATCTTCCAAAATGATAATTTCAAGAGCCAATAAGGTCAGAAAAACCGTAAGCATATTTAGATTTTGCATCTTGTAAGAACATTAACAATTCAGCTCTCAGTTCCAGAACTCTTGTCAACACCTTTCTTTTGGATAGCCAACTGACCTCTGTTTGGTAAAGGAGATTTTGATGAAAAGAGTCCATATCTTCACAAACGATTCTGAATAACCGGCTTTGCAAAGCCTTACCTTTGATAGGATTTACAATTTTTAATACCTCCTTGAGCACGTTATTTATATCAGAAGGTACTACCTTAGAGCCTGTCGATGAAGAAAACAGTGTGTCCAGGATATGTTTGGCATTATCGATTTTATTTTGCAATGAGTTGTTTTGCCATTCATAGTTTTAACGCCATCGCTACAAATAGCGATATATTTTCCCAATCAATATTGTAGTTACAAGTGCTTTCTAAAAACATATCGTACAAACACTGGCCGGTAGTGTTTGCAGGAAGTGCTTTGCAAAATAAGATTTCTTCCATGATATTGTTATCTGCTTCAAAGTTTCAAAGCGCACAAATACTGCAAAATGTCAAAATGTGCACAGTCGGAAACACCTGTAGATTTGTCAAACTTCAAAGCAAAATGTTGGCTGTTCTTTAATTTTTGGCCCGCGTGAATAAAAGATAAATGTACCAAAATACGAAAAAATTATTACCTAACGTAGGTATGTAGTTTTTAACTATGTAAATTATTTCTTTGGTATTCTATGACACCAGGGGGTCGTCAGAATATTTCGACCTGTAAAGGGGTCGCAACATCAAAAAGATTGAAAAACACTGGTTTATACAATTGGAGTAGTAGGAATGTCTTCATTTATAGGTTGTTGTTATATCAGTTTTACCCAAAGGGTGAACCATTATTAATAACCAACTCTGACCGTTATGAGAGACAGATGTTAGAATTATGGAAAATTTTATCTTTGAAGATACGTGTCACCAAAAATGAGCTCGCATGACAACAGTGACACGCGTGTCATAGGTTCGCTATCACTGACTTGTGTCAGAATAATTGAAAAGCATGTAGATAGTAGCGTAGAAGACAAGGATAATAATTATTATTATCGGCAGAATGCAGAGTAAAAAATATTTTCTAAATAAATTACACAGTAGACATCTTCGCAAATTGGTGAAACGTTTCGTTGCATGTGACCCACTTTCAAGGACTACATCAATCGAAAACAAAAGATCGGCAATTTTAACCGGCTGATGGCTTGCATCTAATTCGAAATAGAAGACGCACCCAGTATTGCATCAGCACATTCTACCCACGGAGGATAAAAAGTGCCAGCGATCGCTTGAGCGACTACCAACGCGTAGTTGTAGGCCAGGTTTGCAACAAGGATTTTTTTTTTCTTTATTTATCAGTACTATCGGAATGGCCTTTGTCTGGAAGTAAAGACTTACATTTGAACAGGACAATTTAAGTTTCTTGTGTTCCTGCTTCCGGTTCTTATTTTACCTAATAATGAACGAACAGAATAGTTATTATGCAATTTTAATGGCATTTTTCATATTGGTATTTACATTGTTTGTAATTAAATTTTTAGATCAGTATCATTTTTATAACAGGGTTAAATGGAGATTTGCGGGCCACAATGCGAGACAGGAGGATAAAAGATGGAATACTGAAATACAAAACTGGAGACCGTGGACAGGAAGACCTCAGATGCGATGGAAGGACGATATTGTTAAGCCCCGGCGCATATTGAACCTAAGCGAGTCACAACCTGCGCCTGTGGGACGGGTGACCTGTGCAGTTATTTTTCTAGCGTGCCGCATATTGAACACAAGCTAACACAACCGTCGGCTGTCGCCGACATAACGAATAGAGACGGGCAAAATAAGTGCAAACGTGTAACGGTTGCTATTGATACCGGTTCTCAGTGGTACTGAGTACAAATACTGATTACAAAATACTGATGTATCTGATCCTTGTACTGAATTGAGTAGGCAACTAAAAAACGGTAGTTCCGTACATGTAACTAGTAACGTTTTAAAAATATCTTACACGTCCCTAGTAGTCGTAGCGGTATGACTTTCGAAAACATCGAATTTGATCATAAGCGGGTGCATAAAAAGATATCTTACACTGAGTATTATATTTCTACATACCTTTATAATAACAAGCATAAGTTAAACACTGCATTGATTGTGATTGCAAAAACGGTTCGCATGTTTTAAATAAGATTTTTGCTGATTATGTTTTTGCTAAAATATTAAATAACACAAAAAATACAATTCACAACCATCATTTAATTTTTAACGATAAACAAAAGTCTAATAAATATATGATGACAAGTTTAAAATTGATCGACTTTGTCGATAACAGTGTCATTAATAGATATTTTTTACCATGAATCATTTTCCAATGATTGTGTGGATTTAGAAATACATACTAAACAATTTTTTGATCTGTATAAAGGAGATTATAATTATGACACATTATGGTACTCCTTATTTTTCAAATAATATGCTCTTGTAAACGCATAACTTTGATTTATTGGCTAAAGCCACACTAGATACTTCACAAGAAATTAAAAATAATTAACATGTAAAAAATTCACTGTTTTAATCAGATATATTATATTCCCTACTATTGCAATAAAATATTAAAACGAATAAACCAAAACTTGTAGAGTAGTGCTGATTGATACAACAGAGCAATAAAATGTTATTCATTCAAGATAGTGTAAAATATATCGCCGCTTATTCATTTCAGATAGTTCCATCTCTCTAACAAAAACACGTAAAAATATACATCTGGCGGTGAGTCACCCGTCCCAAGGCCCAGAAAACTGTACGTTGACGACAGGCCTTCCCAAGCTCAACTTGCGAACGCATGAACTGATAGTAGGATGCGCAGAACGGTCTACGCAGTCTGCCGACGCAGGTTGTGTCTGGCTTAGGATCAATTTGCGCCAGGGCTCAAGCTGCAGGAACTAACTGGAAAAGCGCAGCAAAGGACAGACGGAAATGGAAAGATTTGGGGAAGGCCTATGTCCAAAGTGAACATAGAAATGGCCTAAAGAAGAAGAATATCATTTTTATATTAGTGTCAGTTGACATCGGGTGTCTTAGTCCGTGGACTTTGCCTCTCCAATTTTCCCATTGGCCTACGACTTGGAAATCCCGGAAATATCGCTACAAACGCGGATATAAGAACCGGCGATTTCCAAGACAGGCAGAAACAGGTCAGTCTTCCATGTTCCACGGTTCCCCCAGAGTCACCTACACTCTGGGAGTCTCCCCTGCTGGAAATCTGCGCCCTGTTTACAGTTGCAGACTCTGTTACTGGAGATTTTTTTCATCTGCAAACCTATGTTTTATTTCTAATTATTAGGGTCTAATAATTATGAAAGCATTCTATATGTAAAGAAACGGCTAGCTTTTCTCAAAACTAGCAAACAAAACAGCAGAAAATCCATAGCCAAAAATGGATAAAAGCGGAGGGTACTCCACTTGCCACAACCCGGAGCCCTCTGCTGAGTGTACGAGGAGATGATGCGGTTGCACCTCATTTTTTCCGACGAGGCGACACAATATTCATCATCATTGACTCTACAACCCATAGTGAGTCTTGACCTGTTCTAAGATCAGCTTCCACTCCTTCCTATACTTCGCCTTGGATGTAAATGTTCGCACTCTTAACACTCATGAGTCATCTTCCATCTGTTTCTTAAATTGTGCCTGCCTCATCTCCTCACTTTGTCCGGTATATATATAAATATATTTCGAAGGCTCCATCTCGTTCATTCTCTCTAAGCCTAATCACGGCAGTCTGTTTATTTTGATGAACCTACCAATACTAGGTTCACTATTCTTCTTCTTCTTCATTCTTGTATGTAGGCTTTAAAGCCTGTTTCTTCTTTAATATTAGCCTCCTAAATTGTTTAAGTTATTGCACCATCTTTTCCTTGGTCTGCCAATACTTCTTCGTTCATTTGGTGACTTATCGCGTGCTATTCGTACTATCATATCCTCTGCCATTCTACTAATGTGTTCGTTCCACTCCTGTTTCCGTTTTGTCACCCATCCATTTATGTCTTCTATATTGCATGATCTTCTTATGTTTTCGCTTCTCTCCCTATCCAACAGACTTTTCCCTGATATTCGTCGGAGTATTTTCATCTCTGTTGTTTCTAGTAGTCGTCTCGTTTAAGATGTGTCAGGTCTTGTCTCCGCCGTGTATGTTAATATAGGTCTAATTGCTGCTTTATAGATTATATTGCTTTTGTGTCTTGTCTTAGGTATTTGTTCTTCCCGATTGTGTCATTAAGAGATCCCGCCGCTTTACTTGCTTTTAAGCTTTGTTGTCGTACTTCCTCTTCAACATCTTCGTAACTGGTTATATCCGTTCCCAGATATCTAAACCTTGCTTCCTGCTTTATTATTTTCCCATAATTTCGATTTTACATCGTAGTGGGTATTTAGATGTTGTCGTACATATGGTTTTTTCTGCTGATATTATCATATTGTATTTCTTGTCTGTTGTATTGAAGATGTGTGTTAATCTTTGTAGATCTGCATAACATAATATTTGGATTTCTTTGTTCCCCATTCTGTAACCATGACCTTTTCGTTCTGCTTCTATTATTTCGTCCATTATTATATTAAAGAGCAGTGGGCTTAATGAGTCACCTTGTCTGACTCCTCTTTGTACTGGTATAAACTGTGTTAGTTTTCCATTTATCTTTGCCTGTATTTGATTATGAAAGTAGATGTTTTCGATGGTTTGTATAATATTGATTGGTATGTTTCTTCTATACAGTAAATGTAAGACGTCTTCGACTTGGATGCGATCGAAAGCTTTTGTCAGGTCTATAAAACATAGATATGCTGGTTTATTGTACTCAATGGCCTTTTCTGTGATTTGTCTCAGTACAAATACGGCGTCTACGCAGGGTCTTCCGGATCTGAATCCTTGTTGTTCATCTGATATAGTAGTTAGTTTATTGATTTTGTTGGTTAGGACTTTTGTGGTTAGCGGTGTTCAGTGAACTAGGTTCACTATAAAGTTGGTAATGCTCAAAATTATAACGCATACGCCTTTTTTATTTCACCTCAGGAGACCATAATTTCAGTTAATTTTTTTTTACATTGGAGAAGGTACTTTCATTATTATGACCTCAAAAGATTTTCGGATATTTGATGCACGAATGCTGTTTTATCAGCATCATGTCTTGCACGATGTAGCCAACACATCTCCAATGCAACCAAAATGCAGAATTACCTCACATCCACTTACATTTTTCTATACAGTCCAGACAGAATCCTGCTGCCCCATAATCCTGATCATAAGCCTGCCCCTTATCATTGTTGCCCTTATCCAGCCACTAGTAGACACGTATTTTATATGAATTACCTATGTTTTACCTTGAAATAGACATTCATAAATAATATTTTTACGCTACAAAACCACTTTGAGGTCTAGATAAGAGGGTATTATATTACATTACTGAACATTTGATACCTAGGTTGACAAATCGTTTAATACGTCGTTAAAAAAATAACTGTTTTGCGTTTTTACCTTTTTTATTTATAGCAGAAAACTCTACGACGATAATCTTATCAAGGTTTAGGTGAAGTATAATTAGTACGGTCTTAAATATTGACATGATCGTGCTTAAATGCAAAACATAATGCAAGGTGTGCAATAGAGTGCCCATAACGACCCCCTCAGATTAAAATATTATAATACGGTCCACATATAGGACCCTGCTAAGAAAAAGAATATGAAAGCTAACAATCCCTTGTATGATTAAAAACTCAGAATAACTTTTTTTAATAAACACCTAAGCTGTGTTTATACCACTGAAATCTGGTCATAGTTGGCCAATTATCAATTCTTCTTTGACTTAAATTTCTAAATGATAGTTGAAATTCTAAGGGCTTAACCCTATAGCGTCCTCTTATTTTATCTAACAGCTATAAATACTATTACTATAGCTAACTCACAACATACTTTACACTAAATCCAGTCATAGAAGTGAAAATTCTTTCGAGTCTTCTTTATAACTCAGTATGTATTTATCGAGGAGCTGGGTGGCCTCGATGTCTACATGAGTATGGAGACGTTGTTCGTGACTACCTGCCATCTTCTTGATTATCTACATCTTCCTTCTCAATGTCCTTGTAGAGTTCGACATTTCTTTTATATCAAGGAGCATCAACGATTTTCCCTAATACTTTATTGAAATCTCTGGATAATCTGGATATTACTTGAATTGGCAGTATTGGCACAATCCCAGAGTTGTCAACCATTCGTCCATACTAGTCTCAGTACTTATTTGTTTGCAAGTAGTTTGCAATTGATTTTTATACAGAGAGAGTCTGTAAAGTGGAATAAATTCAATATCTCAAATACTAATTGTTTTTTTGGAAAATGCTCAGACCCGTCGATTAGTATTTCAAATTGTCCTTTTTGACATTTAATAAAAATGTATACAGGGTGTCCCAATTTAGAGATATGACGTCATCGTCGATTTTCTTAAATGGCAACACTGTCATTTTGATAGCTAATTTGATAGGGTTTGTAAAGTTATACATAACTGCAAAATATCAAATTTTTATTCTCTACCATTTACAAGATAATAGAAAATAACAAAGTTATATCTGTAATTTGGAATATATTCAATAATTAAAATACTAACTGTTTTTTTGAAAAATGCTCAGACCCGTCGATTAGTATATCAAATTGTCATTTTTGACATATAATAATAATGTATACAGGGTGTCCCAATTTAGAGATATGACGTCATCGTTGATTTTATTAAATGGCAACACTATCATTTTGATAGCTATTTTGATACCGTGTGTAAAGTTATACACATCTGAAAAATTTCAAAATTTTATTCCCTACCATTTACAAGATAATAAAAAATAACAAAGTTATGAAGAACAAGAAGTAATCAAATAATAATTGAATTTATTTATTTCAATTAAGCAAATGCTCATAACGTTGCCCATTGACAATTTGACAATAATTGAGGGCAACATTATGAGTTTTTGCTTAATTTATTGAAATAATTAAATTCAATTATTAGTTGATTACTTCTTTTTCATAACTTTGTTATTTTTTATTATCATCTAAATGGTAGAGAATACAAATTTGAAATTTTGCAGTTGTGTATAACTTTACACACCCTATCAAAATGACAGTGTTGCCATTTAAGAAAATCAACGATGACGTCATATCTCTAAATTGGGACACCCTGTATACATTATTATTATATGTCAAAAAGGACAATTTGATATACTAATCGACGGGTCTGAGCATTTTTCAAAAAAACAGTTAGTATTTTAATTATTGAATATATTCCAAATTACAGATATAACTTTGTTATTTTCTATTATCTTGTAAATGGTAGAGAATAAAAATTTGATATTTTGCAGTTATGTATAACTTTACAAACCCTATCAAATTAGCTATCAAAATGACAGTGTTGCCATTTAAGAAAATCGACGATTACGTCATATCTCTAAATTGGGACACCCTGTATACATTATTATTGAATGTCAAAAAGGACAATTTGAAATACTAATCGACGGGTCTGAGCATTTTCCAAAAAAACAATTAGTATTTGAGATATTGAATTTATTCCACTTTACAGACTCTCTCTGTATATGGGCATGTATGTATGTTATGTATTAGACTATTAGACAATGCAGTCTAGTTCAGGATGTCGTATGTGTACAACAGATAGAGCACCGGACCTAATACGCTTCTTTGGGGGACTCCTGCTTTGATTTCTTTTATATCTGTATACACGTAATTATGTTAAATTCTGAAATATCTGTCAGATACGTATGACTGCATAAATTCGGAATATTGTTCAGGCATGAGAATTTTGAGTTTGTAGTAGATTTTCCACCCTTTAAACTGGAAGACGTTAGCTGGGCTTGAAGCGTTTTACATGTCTGCTCATATGGGAACAAGGAAAGACTATCTATAGAGATACTGGGGGGTAAGAATGGGGCTAAAGAAGAAGAAGCAGACACATAAAGCCTCGTTGCGGGACGGCAGCTCATTTGTTGTGCGGGAGCTAGGTCGTAGATTCGTTAGGGAGGGTGAAGGGGTGTTAAGATGACTACACTACCATAACTAAATACATAAGGGTACTTACTCTGACTAGAGGATCTTTCTACTATTTAACAAAAAGGGACGCCGTTTGAAATAAATCCTCTATTTCACCTATGGGTACTTACTGGATACTTTCTTACTTACGGGTACCAATCGGGGGGACAATCATCATTGATTCCTCTTTGGGGTTACATTGGGACAACATCTTTCCTTATTATTGGCTTCTATGCCATATTCTTTCTTTTCTTCTGAACTAAAACTTTCATACAGTTGCATTAGTTTTCTGTTAAAATTTTTCCAAAGGCTACAGAAATGAGATGATAGATACACTTTCACAAACATTTATTTAAAACTTTACGGTGGTTTTTTTTTTTTAAACAAACAAAAAAACTTTTAACAGGAAATGATTTTACAGGACAAAATATCTACAAATCTTTTACATTACAAAAAAAATCTTCAATTTAACATAACAAAAGAATGACAAAAGAACTTGTTGGACAGTGTATGTCAAAACAAAATTTTGACGCAGCTGTCAAAGGTCAAAGTCACTGTCATTTTAATTTACAAGTTGCATCATGAAAGCACAAACAACTATTATTTTTCAAAACTCTTTACCAACAAAAATATTTATCCATTTGGGATCCTTGCAAAATTTAAAAAAATATATCATACCATATTTAAACAAAATCCTTTATCACACGTCACAAACTACACGGAAAGGGGGTTCATCTACAAACAAGCAGGGTCATCGACCTGAGGTGGGCTTCATGGCTTCCTTTTTATTTCGGGGCAATCAACTGGATAAACATCACGGGACTGGAACTCAAAATGTCTACATCAGGACATCAATCGGGACTCGGAAGACTTCATTTAAACAGGAACTTGGACAAGATACAGGGACTTCATACCACGCCGGCGTATAGTACTGCGTCACAACTCAAACACAGTGTAAGAGCACCCAACTTCACTACGGGGTAAAAAAAAACATCGTGCCCTCACACTAGATCTTCCAGAACGACATACTATACCCTTTACCGGCGGGTAACAAAAGGCACCACGCCCTTTTGGGGTGAGTCGGCAAGCGATCTTCACGCTTGAAGAAATCAAACCGGACTGATCTGCGCTTCGGTCTGAAGCCACAGATCGGGGAAAATACGACGGAAGTACCGAGCGATTTTGATCCTTAGGGATGCTTAGTTGACAAGAACTCAACTTTCAGTTCAAGATTTGTTCTAGAAAGTTCATCTACGCATTAGAACTGTACTTTTGTCAACACTTCTTACAAATTCTGTTTTTACGTCTCAAATAAACAGGAATCTTGTAACACATTGAAATGTTGCTGCAATACTTCATGGCTGTATACAGGGTCGGCTTGGGATCTTATAATGATATTGAACTTCACAAAATAAATTAAAAAAATAGACATTCTTTTTGGGAATTGGGATATTAAATTAATGTTGGAGTTTTTTCAAACGTTACAAAGCCTCCGCGCAAAAGAGAAACCTGGATAAGATTATCCAGTTTTCGATAACAAACAGAAAAAAATCCAACATGGACATCTTAGGTGTGACAGGACAACAATATCAAAATATTTAGATAATGGCTAGTGGGGATTAAACAAAACAAAAAAGTCGTTAGGGATTGGGCTAGCGTGCCATCAATCGCCAGACTCTTTAAAGTCGAGTAGACTTAAATGTTTCTTGACTCTACAAAGAACTGTAGGTGACAAGAGTTTCTGTGCCTTGGGAAAGAAACTAAACTTGTGCCCTGTGTGGACCTCGCTGACATCCACAGCAGTAACACAAGTGACATACCAGGGCAGACACAGCCTTGTCACCTCGTTGCCTAACCGCGAGCGGTTCTCAAAAACTAAAAAAAATCATTTGAGCTCTAGGCTCAGCAGATAGGCATCTGCCTAAACTCCACTAAACGCCTAGCGAGTTTCAGGGAATTTTGTTGGCAACGGTTCAGCAAAAATGAGGATTTAGACACTCCAATCTAAATACCTCAGTGAGACAAAATCTCACCAACAACTTACTTCAACAACTCATTCAAACAAAACAGGGCTAGACAAAAGGGTATATGACAACAACAAGGACTAAAATCAAGACAATATTAACAAGGGGGGAGGGGAGATACGTGTGACAACAACAAAAGACCGAAAAGACTAGTATACTGGGTTCAAACAGGATATCAAACTTTTTAAACAAGACTAAGGGAAATGAACGCAACATATGATATAGAGAACACTACATCATTACGTTTTCAATCAACAGTCCAATCCAGGACATAAGAACCTTTCATGAACGTTCACTAGACAACTCTCTCATTTTCAAATCACAAGCTGGGGAAAGACTTCATTTTCAAAACAGGGCTACACTTCACTTTTCGAAACAGGGGATAGACTTCATTTTTCAAGACAGGGGGGTTGGGCTTTACTTTTCAAAACTGGGGATAGACTTACTTTTCAAAACTGGGGGCATTTCATTTCTCAAGACTGGGGGTGGACTTTATTTTTAAAACGGGGGGCTACTTTTTCAAAACAGGGGATGAAAGCAACAACGCAAGGGGAAGACCAAAGGGACATTGGAAAGTATGACAGTTCTGACGAACAACCGCTTCCATTTATCGACCGAAAGCAAGCTTCACCTGTACTCAACGCGGCCAGATCCTAACCTCACCAGCCTTGTCACAGCTTCTGCTCTTGGCCTACTTTCAATCAACAAAGAGAAGAGAGGTCAACTAACTATTCGCCAAAAAAAATCAAACTCCAGCACGGACACGGGCTAACAGACAACACGGGCTAATAGACAACACGGGCTAATAGACAACACGGGCTAATAGACAACACGGGACAACAGACAATGGGCTCTAAAACTTCCAGACAAAACAGGGATAGACAAACAAACAGACAACAACATACTTTTTGACTTCTAGATATACTCAGGGGCTTACAAACACAAACAATATTGAAATTTGGTTCCTATATGAGCTCACACGGGATAAGACATTTCTTGCTCCGACTACTAATGAAAGTGTTCACAGATAGCTGAACAACACTTTCTTCATCACGAGTATTACACTTGTGACATGTCAGATACAAAAAGACATACTTCATTCACGGGGGGACTTCAACTACTTCACTGGGGGGGAGACTTCAACTACTACTTCACGGGCTCTTTTTAACTAACCTCTGGCATCCTTTTGACACCTACAAAGATAGATTAGTCAAAAAAAAAAAAAACAAGGGGCAACACAGACAAGGGGGGGGCTTTTTCAGGGGCTAACTTCTACACTTCAAGACAGTTATTCTCAAACAGTGTCGACAGAGAACGCTATCTTCAAATCTAAAAGTGACAGCTTTTCTCCTGGCTGCTTGAAAAAAACACAGAAGTGGGGGGCCTCTCCACGGTTTCCCTCTTCACTTCTTCATGGGGTGACTTCTACAAGGGGTAACTTCTCTCACACAGACTATACGGGACTAAACTCATACACGGACCATACCAACAACATTACACATCTAATCAAATGACCAAATCAATAATCACAAAAAACGGTTATTCTGTAAAAAACTGTTGATCTATAGGAATACATGCAAAAAATACAACATACTGTTATACTTCATAATTGGATTCAATATTCAAAATATTTAACGTTACTTTTAATCAAAATTTTCAAAAAAATTTTACGTTACTTTTTTATTCAACTGTTTGTCTATATATTTCATCAATACTTTCAAAAAAATCAATTCAATGCTTTCATCATGGGTACAATATCAATACAATACAGTTAGTACGCTACAATAACATACAATTCTGTTCTACGATACATACAATACAATACAATACCAGTATACATATGGGGTTACAAGTTAAATACACTATGATGTATGAAATGGTACATGCCTATACAATCAACAGCATGACCAAATCAACATCACAACAAAATGTGTACATACTTACACCTCTTTGGAAAAATTATTAACATTCTGCAACAAAAACTACAAAAATGGGCTCTTTCATGGGGACTAACAGACTGAAACAGTTTCGGGGGCACTAAAAGACATGAAACAGTTTCGGGGGGGCAAGACAAGAGGAATCTGGGCTAAACTACATGGGAAGACTGGGGCGATATTTACTCGGGTCAAACTTCAGGGTGTACGTTACAAGTATTACAAGCGTAACACTAAGTGGGGGGGTGGCTAAAGACATTGGGGACTAGTAGATAGGCTAACTACTAGTTGAACATGTCTACAAGCTAGACTTGTAACAATGGGCATACAAAACATGACACGAGTCGAGCTTCCATGTTATCGGAAACACCTGCACCACAAACTGAGATCGGCTACCCAAGACGGGCACTGCCTAACAGTTGTAGTACAAATGAGACCGAAAGGAGGCTAAAGGGATATGGTAGTGGGAACATGCAAATGGGGTCTGAGGGAGGCCAAAAAAAGTACAGGCCCCACGTTGCCGGGGCCATTTGAAGCATTCAACTGGACAAGACAACTACTGGATACTGAAGGAGGCAGAAAAATGAATCGGCCTCACACGTTGGGCGACATTTGAAGCGTTTAGAGCCCCACACGTTGGGCGCAATTTGAAGCGTTTAACATACAACTGGAGCCGGAAGGAGGCCAAAAATGAGTCGAGCCCCACGTTGGGCGCCATTTGAAGCGTTTTACATGTCTGCTCATATGGGAACAAGGAAAGACTATCTATAGAGATACTGGGGGGTAAGAATGGGGCTAAAGAAGAAGAAGCAGACACATAAAGCCTCGTTGCGGGACGGCAGCTCATTTGTTGTGCGGGAGCTAGGTCGTAGATTCGTTAGGGAGGGTGAAGGGGTGTTAAGATGACTACACTACCATAACTAAATACATAAGGGTACTTACTCTGACTAGAGGATCTTTCTACTATTTAACAAAAAGGGACGCCGTTTGAAATAAATCCTCTATTTCACCTATGGGTACTTACTGGATACTTTCTTACTTACGGGTACCAATCGGGGGGACAATCATCATTGATTCCTCTTTGGGGTTACATTGGGACAACATCTTTCCTTATTATTGGCTTCTATGCCATATTCTTTCTTTTCTTCTGAACTAAAACTTTCATACAGTTGCATTAGTTTTCTGTTAAAATTTTTCCAAAGGCTACAGAAATGAGATGATAGATACACTTTCACAAACATTTATTTAAAACTTTACGGTGGTTTTTTTTTTTTAAACAAACAAAAAAACTTTTAACAGGAAATGATTTTACAGGACAAAATATCTACAAATCTTTTACATTACAAAAAAAATCTTCAATTTAACATAACAAAAGAATGACAAAAGAACTTGTTGGACAGTGTATGTCAAAACAAAATTTTGACGCAGCTGTCAAAGGTCAAAGTCACTGTCATTTTAATTTACAAGTTGCATCATGAAAGCACAAACAACTATTATTTTTCAAAACTCTTTACCAACAAAAATATTTATCCATTTGGGATCCTTGCAAAATTTAAAAAAATATATCATACCATATTTAAACAAAATCCTTTATCACACGTCACAAACTACACGGAAAGGGGGTTCATCTACAAACAAGCAGGGTCATCGACCTGAGGTGGGCTTCATGGCTTCCTTTTTATTTCGGGGCAATCAACTGGATAAACATCACGGGACTGGAACTCAAAATGTCTACATCAGGACATCAATCGGGACTCGGAAGACTTCATTTAAACAGGAACTTGGACAAGATACAGGGACTTCATACCACGCCGGCGTATAGTACTGCGTCACAACTCAAACACAGTGTAAGAGCACCCAACTTCACTACGGGGTAAAAAAAAACATCGTGCCCTCACACTAGATCTTCCAGAACGACATACTATACCCTTTACCGGCGGGTAACAAAAGGCACCACGCCCTTTTGGGGTGAGTCGGCAAGCGATCTTCACGCTTGAAGAAATCAAACCGGACTGATCTGCGCTTCGGTCTGAAGCCACAGATCGGGGAAAATACGACGGAAGTACCGAGCGATTTTGATCCTTAGGGATGCTTAGTTGACAAGAACTCAACTTTCAGTTCAAGATTTGTTCTAGAAAGTTCATCTACGCATTAGAACTGTACTTTTGTCAACACTTCTTACAAATTCTGTTTTTACGTCTCAAATAAACAGGAATCTTGTAACACATTGAAATGTTGCTGCAATACTTCATGGCTGTATACAGGGTCGGCTTGGGATCTTATAATGATATTGAACTTCACAAAATAAATTAAAAAAATAGACATTCTTTTTGGGAATTGGGATATTAAATTAATGTTGGAGTTTTTTCAAACGTTACAGGCTTGAAGCAATAAGCAAAAAAAGCAGAGAGATTTGCCACATGTTTAGATAATACATTGGAACTGCACGAAGCAAGATCAAATTAGTGATCAAATGTCGTTAGAGTCTAATTAGACGAAAGGAAGAATCAGACTAAAATGCCTGAAGAAAGCACCAAGATATGAGCTGATCGGTGGAGAATTGCTAAAAAGCCTGCCTTTTAAAGCCACAATAAGACCAACATAATTTGATTGAGATAATGTACCAATACAATGATACCAATACTAGGAAAATCATCAAATGAAGTCTCCTCATATAGGCCAATGTCACTTTTATGGATGATGTTGAAGCTGTTTGATAAACTCCTGTTAAAAACAATGAATCAAATATAAGAAGAGAAAAAAGTGGTTTCAAACCACAAACTACTACGTCGGCTAGTCCTTGATTGTCTCTGCGAATACACTTATTGGACGGTGTCATAAACGTCAGTCTTGAAATGGCCTATTAATTTTGCGAGAAACCTATCTTTAGGCCACGTTCACATGATAAGCGCTTAAAGGTCGCTGCATATTATCATGCACGTAGTGTTTCCAGCACGTAGCGTAGTCTCCGAAAAACCTGATTTTACTGTAATTTGTCTGATACGATACGTTCCAGACGGTGTGAATTGTTCCTATTTAAAACCAGTTTAATCATATTTTCGGACACTAATGGCCGGGATACACGAGGCTAGTTTTTCAAGCTAGGATAGCAAGCTAGCGCTTTTAAACTAGCAAGCTAGTAATACTATCTTCATGTATACAGAACTAGCTTAGCGTTTAAGCTAGTAAGCTAGTGAGAAAGACAGTAAGCCAGTGTGTTAAGCTAGGATAGTTTAACAGCATGGAGTTCTATTTTGTTAAGCTACTTGCTTCCCCCTCTACTGGTTTTACTATCCTGGCTTGTGTACCACCCTCGTCTGTCCGGCAAAGCTAGTGTTTTCGAACTGCAAGTGCGTATTGTCAACCTGTTTTAGTTTTTCAAACAGATAACCCCGTGCCTCTAAAACTAATATGCCAAAATTAAGTGCCGAGATTAATTTAAATGTTGTACAAATGTATTGCAAGGATAAGTGTATTCGTGATTCAGCGTTGTCAAAACGCATTTTTTCGATAAATCTTCTGTTAATTCATCCAATGCAATTCGACACAGTTTCCAAAGTATCTGTTCACTCGAACATTGTTTTTTTTTATAAATATTTACCATTTTTAGTGGATTTGTTGCTCCATTGATCTCGCAATAGTACTAGCTGCTGGCTGAAAATTTCCTAGCCACGTGTAAACCGTTCTAGCATGCGCCAAGCCAGGACAGTAACTCAGGCTAGGATACCGGGATATCTAGCTTGCTATCCTAGCTTGAAAAACTAGCCTCGTGTATCCCTGCCATTAACACTACTAAAACGCTCGTTTTGATAAGGCACGATTACAACCACACACATTGTATAGGGCTTTTCATTCAGTCATTTGTTTCGAGCTTCTGTCATGTGTCACATAATATAATATATCTACGTCGTACGTTATTGGTATATGCCAATGATACAAACCAAAGACGTATGACGTAGATATATTAATATTACGTGACACATGACAGAAGCTCGAAACAAATGACAATCGATGAAAAGCCCTATTCAGGCCGTTCAGTTAGCATGTGAACGTCCTCAAATAAAATGTAGGTATGTAGTTGTAATCGGGCGTTATCAAAACGAGCATTAAGCGCTTGTCATGTGAACGGGCTCTTATTCGCCATCACAACTCGAAAAACAAAAAAAAATCAATAAAGTTGGCATTGCAACCTCGAATGCCAACGTAAATATGTGAACTAATGAACCACGTGCTATAAAACCGGTAATAGATGTCCAACACAACTGTGCGAACAAGTTACATAATATTATGATATTTTGATTAATTTTTTTGTGTTAACATCTACACAAAATTGTTACGTCCTGGAGAGTAAAAAATGATTCCAATGGAGCGTGTTGAAACGCGCTTTGCAAAATAGACTAAAGACGGACTAAATCGGTTCAAAGCAATTTAACAAACAGGTTACTAAGGCGTCCACCCTTTTGACGGAGTGATACGATCAGTGCCTTGGTAATTTTACTATGTAGTGGTCTAACCACGTTGTGTTGAGACTTTTATCATTGTATGAATTAACACAACCGATGGGACTGAAAATGGGAGACGACTCCCTATTTACATTATAGTTTGCGGACGACCAAGTTGTTATAGCCCAAGATCAAGATGACTTAAGCTATATGATACGGAAGCTAAATGAGCATTACCAACAGGCAGGATTAGTAATAAATATGGATAAGTCAGAATACTTCATAGTGGGAAACGAAGACATTGAAAACCTACCATTGGAACAAGGACATATTGTTGGTGTGAAACAATGCAAATATTTGGGAGCTATATTTAACAAACGAGGAAATAGTGAAGATGAAATACAACACAGGATCAATAAAGGTAGAAGCATCACTAGATCCCTCAATTCAATTTTATGGGACAAAGATATCAGGAAGGAAACAAAGAGAAGAATATATGAAAGTATAATGAAGAGCGCTACAATCTACGGTGCAGAAGTTTGGGACATAAGTGCAAGAAATAAAAAGAAGCTACTTAGTACAGAAATGGACTTTTTGAGGAGAAGTTGTCAGGTTTCGAGATTAGAACATGTAAGAAATGAAACAATTAGAGAACGTATGAAGGTGGAAAAAACTATAATAGACGATATTGAAAAGAGACAGCTGACATGGTTCGGTCACGTTAAAAGAATGAATGAGACTCGCTGGCCGAGAAAAATATTAGAGTGGGAAAAATATTCAGGAGGCAATTAGATGAAGATATGTGTTAAGATAGAAAAAATTGGAAGATGGGTTTGGAGAGGCGGCGACAGCCGTAGATATCCATTATATATATATGAAACACAATTTTATAAAATTACTACAGTTCGTACTCTGGGTCCGACCGATGTTATCAAAAGTAAATATTTAATAATTTTACAGTACCTACTGTGGGAAGCCAACTGTGTTTCTATCTCTCTTTGCCGACGTTTTAATTGGTAAACTGGTGAAGCGCGCCTTAACACACTCCGTTGATTTGGATCTTTAGGGATAAAAAATTAAATTATTATGGGTTTTGTTTGTGTCTGAAGACGCTACTGTTTTTGGCAAACTGACCTATTATACAATTCAAAATTGCGATCATTGTCCATTTCCTGACGTAAATCTCATCTCCGTATGTCCGTATTCGAGGAAGTAAACTCTTATTATGTCAAATTAGTTCCAGAATACGCGTGCTAATACGTAATCCAGCCAATTGTGGTGTTGTCTATTTATAGAAACCTCATTGCTGTGTGGGTTGTATAAAAATGGACTGCATAGATATTTTTAACAATCTACTACTATTTTCAAAATATTTTTTGAAAATAATATTTGTGCTGTAAGTCGAAATGTAAAATATTTCTATTTATTGTATTATTTATGACTTATTCAGAACCAATGCCAATAACATCCGCTCAAAACAAACCTACTGAAATAAAATTGTTTACAATTAGTTCAGGATGACGCGACGTCAGGAAAAAGTGTACAATAGGAAAATGGGTGAAAATACATAATTGCACTCTAAAGTGCATAACATGCATCCAAAAGTGCATAAACATATCACAATTAGTTTTTGTTGTTCGGGGGATTTTCGGGGTCACTGAACACAAATATGCAATCAGAGCCGACCCTCGGAGCACCTGGTGCCCAGAGTCACTGCTGAAGCACGCCATCTTCTGGACTTTCGAGGGCTTTCGGCGCCAAATATTAGAAATATAAGATAATAAAAGGTTCAAATAAAAGTAAAAACTATTTTTATTTTAACGGAACCGTATTATTACAATAATATACAAAGAAATTAAGGGAGGTGTTTCCTCTACCCTGTATTCTTACAGACTAAATACCAAACCAAACAAAAATACAGTTCTCACATTCACATGTCTTGTAACATGATATTTTTACGAAATTTTAGGTAAGAGTGTATCGACCTAATGGTTCGGAGAAGTTGCCCGCCCATGAAGACTGCATGTTTATTGTTAACGCTAACAAAAAAATACTTTATAGTTGAATATATTTCAACACTAAATTGATACAAATAGATGACTTGGTGGGTTTTTGGGATTGCTGAACACGAATATGACATCAAAACCGACCCTCGGAGCACCTAGTGCCTTGGGTTATTGAAATACACGCCATCTTCTGGATGTCCAAAAACCCACCAAATAATCTGTTTACATCAATTCGGTGTCGGAAAGTATCGAACTTCTAGAAGATGACGGGCACATCAGTCACCCTGGGCACTAGGTGCTCGAGGGTCGGTTCTGATATCCAGAAACCCTGATGTTCAGCAACCCCAAAAACCCTCCGCGTAATGTGTTTATATGAATTGAGTGCTGAAAACCCTCAAGACTCCTGAAGATGACGTGCCTCAGCAGCGAGCCTGGTCGCCAGGTACTCTGGGGTCGATTCTGATTACGTATTCGTGTTCAGCGGTTCCAAAAACCTCCGAATACTCAGTTTGCATCAATTTATTGCTGAAAACCCTCGAGACTACAGATGATGTGCTTTAGCATTAACTATGGGCACGAGGTGCTTTGGGGGTAGGTTCTGATTGCATATTAGTGTTCAGTGACCACAAAAACACCGTGAATAACAAAATATTGCTCTTAATGTACGGATATTGGCATGTTTATGCACTTTTGGATGCATATTATGCATTTTAAAATGGAACTATCCATTTTCACCCATTTCTCTATTGTAGATTTTTTTCCTGGCGGCATCCTGAACACAATGCAAAAAGTTATAAGTCTTTAGATTTAAAAATCGATTTATTTGTGCTAAATGTCGTGGTCTAATATATCAGACCCATAATTTATTGAAAAGCTGTGACAAAGGTAATCGACTCGTAATTTTGCGGAAATATGTGGTTCTTTCGTGGCTTCGGTATCATGATCATGGACTTCCTTCCATCGGTTTGGGATGATATTGTATTGTGTAGTATTGCGTTTGTTATGTTTGTTAAATATACCACTGCTTTCGAAGGAAGATACTTCAGATCCATGTTGGTGATTTCGTCTGGACCAGGTACTTTCCTTGGTGAACTTTTCTAATCCGTTCACTTATTTCTCTGGGTGTGTCGGATTTGTTATTTCTTCTTGTTTTTCGGGCGTTGCTAGTTCTGTTTCTTCGACTTATTCGATAAAATATGTCTTTGTCATGGTGATAATTCAATATACACTCTCAAGAGTTGTTCTCATTACCTCGGCTTTCTCTAGCTAGACAATTCTCGTCTACAATCTAGAGAATTCCGGTTTCTCCGTGTAGTGGGAGCCTGTTTTACCGTTTTTTGTTACGTTCTGTGGAGCCTCCATATTTCTTGCATGTGTTGGTACCCTTCTTTTATTTCTTGTAATTGTCTCACTGTTGGCTTCTTCTTCTTCCTCTTTATGAGCAATTCTGCTTGTTCATTGGCGGATTGATACCTCTATGGTTGTCACTCCATCTTTACCGTCGTCCGATACTTCTGCCGATTGGTGACTTCCTGCTATTTTGGCCATACGTATTTCCCCCAGTCTGCTTATGTGGTTATTCCATTCTTTTTTCTATTTAGTGTCTATTCATTTATACTGTAACTGTACGTTTCATTTTCTTCTAATGCCTTCTTTCCTCTTTCGATTTCTTAGCGTATATCCTGTAATTCTTCTCAGTACTCTCATTTCTCCCGTTTCTAGTAGTCTTTGTGTTGTGGCTGTATCGGATATTGTTTATTATGCTTGCGTCATTTATTGGTCTTACACTGGCTTTATCTCAGTGTTAAATTGTCGGTTTCGCCATATAGTGTTATTAAGGCATCCTGCCAGTCTATTTACTGTTTGACTTATCGATTTAGTTGGTTTGTCCTTTTTTGTCTTCCTGATTTCTTGTTCTGCTGTGTCTCTTTTTGCCTCTATTCATTTCCCTTATCATTTCTTTTATTTCCTGATTAATATCACCAAAGCCTCTCAAATGAATTCCATATTTTTCAGGGTGTAGCAAATTGAAGTACATATATAGGTAATTAGAAATTCAAATTTAATGTAATTGAATGTAAAGAATAATGGAAAACGCTGACGACAGCATTGTGTCTGTCATCATGAAATGTCACGTGTTTTGGTAAATTCGTTGCTTTTAGTGGTATTTTTTCATAAAGATTTAAAAAGAGCCCAGGTTTCGGTTTTAATATAATCTCCTTATCTTTATCATAACCACATAAGTCATCATTCTAAATTTATTATCTACTTTTACAGTTTTTTAGGAACTAAAAAGATACCTACGTCATACATCAAATAATATTGTGAACTAAATATAAACATTTTATTGTCCTACATAAATCTACAATAAATTATTTTTTACTTTTAATTAAAATTCTTTAGTTGCTTAATTAAAAGTTGAAATTGTTTTAATATTATTGTTGTACAGTTAAAAATAGAATTAAATTGCTTACAAAGTTATAAAATGACGGAATTGTTGGGATGTTCGAGTACCAAATGTATTATGATTGTGATATTAGGTACATTTTGTTGTCCAGAATAGTATAAGGTCGGTCTAAACAAACAAAGGTAAGCTATAGTTAAAGGACAACTTTTTCTTCTTCTTCTTCTTCTTCGTCAAACCATTTTCCATCCTCTCCTGAATGTAGGTGTCTCCCAATATTTCTCTATTCTGCGCCAACTGTTGCCTGCCACTGCTCTTATGCCATCTACTAGTCTCTTTTGAGGTCTTGCCATAAGGACAACACCTCTTATGAGAGAAAGTAGAATCTCATATGAGATCGTCAAGTAAGTAGGAGTCCATCTCGACAGAAGATTAATCTTATTACAAACACATCCAGGAAGTCAAGATACAGTCATTACATTCGTATGAAGAGATTGATTCAACCCTATATATATATATATATATATATATATATATATATATATATATATATATATATATATATATATATATATATATATATATACGTCTTCATATCAAGGCGAGATCCGACTAAATCGAGGACAACCCGAGATCCACCAATAGGAAATTAATTATTGGAGTATATTGTTCATAAGTATCTTTATAATTAACATATTAATCATGGCACACTTAGAGGGGAAAAGATTTTTGTACTTAAATTTTTCTGATAAATTTACAGCGAAACGAGATCCGTCGCTGAAAAGTAAGGGGGAGGACTTATATACGAAATTTTAGATATTTACCGTTCAACGCGAGATCACACACTGATGCCAGCTCTAAAGAGTATTAGTCGAGCGGTTGGAGCTCGTGTTGTATTGTATATTTCCCACGATATAAAGATATATAATGGGCGTAACTTTTAAGTATCGCTTCTTTTGTGTCTTTAAAGTCTACGATTGACCTTTCAGAAAGTCCCTTAGTTTTATTACATACATAAGGGTGTGAAAAAAGAAAAAGAATACTTGACAAATAATAACCATTTAATAATGATAATTATTTGCAATACAATATTTTAAAACTATACATTAATATTCTTAAAAAACACTTACTACGTAACCAAAATGTAATTATTATATTCTTAAATAATACAAATTGTTACAAAATAATTATTTAAATGATTGCTTGTTTTAAAAAATACATTACAAGAAAGTAAAATTTTTTATAAATATTATTAAAGTTTAAAAAATAAAATAACTCAATATGTAATTATTATTTGATAGTTAAAAAATGATTTTAAGTAAAATGATTTAAAAGATAAAAAGAAACACACATAATTTTCAGGGTCAACTCCTAATTGCATGAAAATTTGGATTTAGATTCTACCCATCCCCCACTTCAAAGTTGAATTTGTGCCGTTGATTGCTTTTACTTGGAGGGTGAAAAAATATACGTTTAAAATAAGTCCGGAAACAGATCTGACTAAGTTTAAGCAACTTTTGTTCTATAGAGTTTTTTTAACTTAGGTACTAGGTTAATTTAGTAGTAGGTCTAATTCTTGGAAAAAATGTAGCATATAAAAAAAACGAAAAAATGGTATATTCTTAGTCTATAGAACCAGTAAAAGTAAATTTGTAGCTCATAAAAAAGACGATCTTATCCTTCAAATTCCAAATCAAATATTTTAACGTGATACATAGTACCAAAAAATGAAGCTCTTTTCGGGGAAAACCCATTAAAATTTTTTTAAAGTGTTAACAAAAAGCTTTATTTTATTTTATAAAAGTTATATACGGGTAGGAGAGACAACGGAACGAATTTTCGAACGTTTAAACAGACGACATCCCAGATTTACCAATTTCTGGACAATTGATCCAAAGGCTGGATTCTAACAACGAAACAGTTGTGGATTTTCAAGTTTTCAATGAGAGTTAGAATGAAAAAACATTAGTGACCTCAAGTATGATGGTTTGGAGAATTTGGCTGGTTATATCTGCCATAAATTGAAGGACTCCAGTATTCAATCCGAAGATGTTTCAACGTACACGTGGGTTGATCATTTGAGTAAGTGTGGTTTATGTAAACCATCAGACACTCTCTTGTCATATATTAAGTAACTGGAGACAATTTTTCCTTCCACATGAATGGTGATTCCATTTTGGTAACTAAAAATTATTTAGAAAACCTTATGTCCAAAAGTGTAACTGTAGACTGTTCTAACAAAGCGAACAAGTTATTTTTTAGGTCTCGGATGTACTTCCGAATTAAAGAATTAAACAAGTCTCTTAACAACCTGACATTGCGTAAAAGAAAAATTATGAAAACTGCTACATAGTTGCTGTATGTACGTCTATTTCACATGCACAAAATTTAAATAAAGTGCATGGCATGAAAACTGTAAAATTTATTTTTGTCTTTTCCAAGCCTCTTACTTAAATCTGATGAAATACATTATTTAAAAAGTAAAAATTTTTGTTTTTTTATCAATCCATTAAATTTATGGTTTTATTTTGGGGCTTTTCTTCCCCTTGGTAAAAATTATATTTACTAATGTGTAGGCCACTAATCAATTTTTACCAACTAACGAAATATAATAATTTTAGTAGAAATATAATATAATCAAGAAACTGGGAACTTTACAAATAACTGAAAATCAATTTAAATAAAAGTAAATAGTTTAATAATTTTCCTTTAAACTATAAAAATCACTTATGGTCTGTTCGCAAATTGTTAAGAGCTCAGTACAAGCACGTACAAGTTTGACCCTCATTAGTGGGCTGAAATACAGAGAGGACAGGTAAAAGATATAATAACGGAATCCAACCTAAAACTGGCAGTTTAAGATGTTTTCGACTAACCCACCTTGTATCTGAAGGAATACAATAGACCTGTAAAAGTTAAATAGGATTATGTAGGTATATTTGGGTACAGATGATTGACCAGGGCCGTAGAGTATATAATTAAAGCATTTATTTAAACTAAATAAATATATTTTTTAAACGGTAACTACGTAGGTAAATTGTATTTTTGTTTTAATAAAATTTCTATATTTTATTCAAAAATAAACAATTCAAAAATAAAAAGTTATTTGCAATTTGTAAAACATACATTTATTTAATTAATACCTATTTTTAAATTATACAAATTAGTCCAATCATTTGGTAGTTTTACCTGTAAAATTTTCCGGGAGTTTTGAAAATTGGTAATTTAATGGATTTCGGTATGCTTTTTTCGAATTTCAACTTTGCTACCTTGTATCTCCGCCGCCATATTTAAAAAATGGCGCCTAATAACAGTGTTTTGGGAATATCTTCTTTTTGACGCATTTTACGAAAAAACATTTATGTAAAAAAATAAACTAAAAAAAATTTCCCACAATTTACATAATTTGAATTTTTTCATAAAATTAATCGTATTTGGCGTACGAGCACTGCAATAGCTATTTGTATAACAAGGGAGGAAAGTGCTACTTTTCCTCCCGAGAATGAAGTTTACTGCCCGACGCGTAGCGGAGGGCAGTAATCATTCAAGGGAGGAAAAGGCACTTTACTCCCATGTTATACATATGGTTTTTCCACCTTCCTCAACTAACAAGTAATTTTTTCATTTTTACTTAATTTATTTATGTAACTAACCAACAAAATTTATTAGAACTAAAACTAACAAGTACGTACAATATAACTGTCAACTGTCAAATATAAGTCAAATTAATAATGTAAACATTGTTAAATCAAAATAAAAATTTACTGTTTTTTACCATTCTGCAAAATACAGTGTTTTATAAATAAACGTTAAAATGTATAGGAACTTACGTAATAGAAAATAGATATTGTACAGGGCGTCAATAAGTTACATTTCATGAACGAAATACCATGACGTCACTTTTACTTTTCCTCCCTAGGGAGGAAAAATATTTTCCTCCCTAGGGAGGAAAAGTACAACTTTGCTCCCTACAATCAGGTCCGGAAAAGTATACTTTCGGTAGAGGTAGGTGGAAAAATATATTTCAATAGACGTTTTGAAAAAAACCCATTTCCACACCACCTGGAGGTAGAGTAAGCGGCGCGTTTTTTTTATTGTGGTTTCCCCTGTAGGCCACTCCACATATAATGTATTTATAATTTACAAATTTAGGGCAATCTCCTTCGTTTTGCAGTTCCTGATATACCACGAACGACTTCGTCCTAAGCATCGATCGAGATATCGCAGACCGAAATTTAGTAGGACATTTTTTCTAGTTTCATTTTGTACATAAATGATTTTTTCGTAAAATGCGTCGGAAAGGATGTATTCCCAAAAAAACTGTTATTTTTCGCCACATTTTCACTATATAGCGGCGCGAGCGGCGGAGATACGACGTAGCAAAGTTGAAATTCAAAAAGAGCATAAAATCCACAAAATAACCAATTTTTAAAACTCCCGGAAAACTTTCCAGGTAACTCACTTTTTTTCGACTATATGACTGAACTAAATTACGATTACAAAACTATTCAAATTCAAAATAAACAGGATTGTCTTGCAGGTTAATAATTATCGGTTGTATCTCTACAGTCGCATCAATTATGTTGTCAAGATCCCACATTTTTTGTTCTTCTTCCATTACATGTCTTACTGCAGCTCGCCAGTTTTGTTCTGTAATATGTTCTAAAGACTCATATAACAATTCACGCACAGCTTGTATTTTATATGATGTATTTTTTCTAGCCACATAACCTTTCATTTGGGCCCAAATGAGTTCAATTGGATTTATTTCACAGTGGTAGGGTGGAAGTCTAAGGACTGTGATGTTTCGCCTTTCCGCGATTTTGTCAACTACATATTTCTTGTACTTAGATTTGTGTTGCCGGGCAATTTTTAAAAGTTCTGCTTTAACTATTCCATCTTCGTAAGGCAGAGACTTATTCCGCAGTCAGTCAAGGACATCTTGTTTCTTCCACGCAGTCGTTGGAAGTCTTTCTACTAGTCTTGAATGATAAGGTGCATTGTCTAATAATATAATTGAGTTTGGTGGTATATGTTCAATCATCTGCTCAAAATACTCTTCGAAAACATCAGCTGTCATCTCCTCGTGATAGTCTTTTGTGCTTTTGGATTGAAATTCCAACAAACCATCCCTAAGAAATCCTTTTTCACTGCCAATGTGAGAAATTCTTAATCTGCTACCTTTAACAGAGGGTGGGGAAGTACCAGTAGATCAACCTTCTATAAACGCTTGCCTGGAGCTTAATATATTTTTATCTGACCAAATTTTTGTTAGACTATGACCTGCATTGACTTAAGTTTCGTCCTGCTAGTAGATTGGCCTTCCTTCAGCCAGGAATTTTCGTATAGATCTTAGATAATGTCTTCTCCAACATATTATCCCTTCGCTGTCAATCAAAACTGATTTTCGGTCTGATTTCTCCGACCGGAAATTTAATTCTTTTAAAACTTTCCACAATTTGGTTCGTCCGATATTAGGCAAATCCGGATCGTCTTTAACTTCTTGTAAAATTTTGTTAAGGTTGGGTATTTCTTTCTTGAAAAAAAAATCCGTGAATTTTCCTTTGAATAATATTTTTGGCAAATTCATTATTTCCAACAGGCTTTTTTCCCCCCTTCAAGTGTTCATTTGTGTTTAGGTTAGCTATACCTTGTTCCTTTCTTTCTGATAGGAACCTATATATTTTTGACTCTGCTACGTCCGTCATGTTGGCACAACTCTCGATTATGTTCCGAACAGTGTTTGTGGGATTCTGAAAAACCAGAGCATCGTGAACGTTCAGGACAATAGTCTTCTCTCTTGGTGAATAGACTTACTGACTGTACGCAATAGCACCGGTGTAAAACTTGATGACGTTGATGATGATGAAGCCATCGCAAGCAATAACAAAAACAAGTATAAAAATGTTATACCTAGATATTTTATTATCTTACTACCAACGAAGACAAATCCAAAGACACAAAAATTATAATAAATAATACATTTACTAAAAACACTAATATATTCTTTTAATGACTTATTTGCGCTGATACATACGTACGTATCTTGAAAGATTAGCAACGAACTATATACTGTCTGTGTGCGCATGCGCCAGGGAATTAAAAAATTTCACTCACGATCGTAAAGAAGTATAACTCCAAAAACACTACTCACGCACTGCACAAAATTCGCAAGAGAAATTAATATTCGATTAAATGGTCAAAAACGTACTAAACAAAAAAATTGTTTTCGTTCCTAATAACACCCTTTCAATTCAAGTTTCGAATATAAACTAAGAGGCGAGGCTAAAGCGCCAAAGACGGTGTCTCTATACCTATCTTCAGCTTCAGGTATGAATTCCAAAGGTATTGCATATTATTGTACTTGTACAGAAGTCAAAATTTTAAGTTCATAAGTCACGTCTTAACATTAAATAATGTACGTTGAAGGTTAGTATTGAAATATGCAAAGAGATCTCTAAAGATAATCTTATTTACAAAATTTTTAACGGTTAAATTATCAAACATTAGCCGTGAACGTTTTAATTCTTTTTTGCTAAGTAAATGATTATTAAAAACGTTATTTTATTCAAAATAGAATATTGATAAAAATTTTGGAAAGGAAACTAAATGTAAATCCACATTAATTTTAATGAATAAATACCTCAGGAACCTCCGCCTATGATTTTACGACACTTACGGCCGTTTTATGATTTTGACCCTCATTTCGTGCTCTTAAGAAATTGCGAACGGACTGTAGTTTCTTTTAGTCATAATTCATTCATTTGTACTATTCTCAAATTTCATTCGCGTTCGTATTACGAACGCATAGACGGGACTATGCTTTACTCTGTTGTTAACGTCATGCGCCAATCGGAGGAGCTTACGCAACTAGAATATCAGGGTGTGCATATTTCCGGGTCCCGGTGAATTCGTATCTATTTTAATCCCCATCCTAGTTACAGACCAACTGGCAACTCTGGTGCGCAGTTAATTTTTAAATAACGCATTAACTACCGGTGAATTGGTAACTTTCATTTTTTAAGTATTGTTGATAATCTAATATCGGTATTCCAGGTATTTAGCGCTACACTCCTAGAAAATGGAAAAAATGTCACAGGAAGTGAAACCGATGATGAAACGAAACGCAAAAGAGAAAACTTGGATGATTGTTTTAATAGAAGTAAAATTAAAAAACGGTCACCAAGCAAAGCAGGCAACGAAAACAAGGAAGACATGGAAAATGTTATGATTACAATAATGAAAGAGCTAATGAATAAAAACGATGAAATGCTTCAGGAAATAAAACCAATAAGGAAAGAATGATAACAAACCAATAAAGAGTTAATGGGTGTAAAAGCAGAGAAACAAAAACTAAAAAAAGAAGTAAAACAGCTACATGAATGAATGGAGCAACTGGAGAAATTTAGCAAAAAGAAAAGCTTGATCGTAACTGGGTTGAAAGTAGAAACAAATGATTATAAGAAATTAAAAGAAGAAATGGAAAATTTCAGAGCCCAAGAGTTGCAAATACAAATAAAACTAAGAAGTGCAAAAAAAATAGGAGAAACAGTATGCGCAATAGAAACAGAAGCCCTCACGGATAAAATGGAAATCCTAAACAAGAAACGTAAACTAAAACAGCATAAAGATCGTATCTATATAAACAACGATTGGACATCGAAAGAAAAAGAAATACAAAAGGAAATAACTAAAATAGCAAAGGACGAAAGAAGCAAAGGTAAGCAAACGAAAATCGGCTACAAGAAATTAATAGTGAATGGCAAAATCTAGATATGGGACGAAGAGAGAGAACAGCTGATAGAAAATTCAAAAAACTAATAAACGAAGAACAGGGGCTTATGATATTGACATGGCAAAAAAAGACTCGGAAATGCAAACGGTTAACGAAAACAAAATAACGCACACAAAATAAAGAAAGAATCTCAATAAGAAGAAAAGAACAAAACCCATTAGAATGGGCTCTTGGAATATTAGAACCATGCTGGCAGCAGGTAAGATGCAATAAATAGCTCTTGAAATGAAAAAATACCAACTAGAAATCCTAGCCGTACAGGAAATACGATGGAAGAAAGAAGGAAAAATTGAGAAGAAAAACTTTAGCATGTATTATTCGGGAGAAAACAAACAGGGAACGAATGGTACGGCATTTATGGTGAACAAAAAAATGAGGAAAAAACTGATACAATTCAAAGCAGTTAATGAAAGGATATCTTCATAAGAAAATAAACAAGCCCACATCTCGATAGTCAATTGCTATGCACCCACCGAAGAAGCAAACCAAGAAGATAAAACAGAATTCTAAGACATCCTGGAAGAAACCTGTGAAAATATTCCGAGGAATGACATATTAATAATATTGGGTGATTTCAATGCAAAGATCGGAAAGGAGGACTATAATCGTAATGTAGCTGGCAAAGAAACCATTCATGAAACTACGAATGATAATTGAGGAGAAATCTGCAACCTAGCAGCAGCAACAAATACATATATAGTTAGTACTGGGCATAAACATAAAAAAGAAAACAAAATAACATGGATGATACCAGGAAGAATGGATGGAAACCAAATAAATCATACTATAATTTCGAAAAAGTGGACACAAATAGTACAAGACGTAAGATCATATAGAGGGGCAAATGGAGGCATTGACCACATATTGTTGATAGCAAAACTTAAGATGAAAATAATCAAAGCAAATAATCATAAGGAAGGAAAAAGGAGGAAATGGAATATAGCCAATCTGAAAACGCAAGAAACAAAGCAACAATATACAGAACAACTGGAACAGAAATTGGGTCAGTACGAGCACATAGAAATAGAAGGAGAATGGAAAAACATAAAGAACAGCATAATAGAGACAGCAGAACAAATAATAGGATTCCAAAAAAAACAAAGAATCGAAATAATGGTTTGATGAGGAATGTCACCAAAAAAGTCAACTGAAGCATCTCGCAAGAAACAAATGGCTACAAAGTGCCGAACAGGAACAACTGGACCAATATAGAAAAGAAAAACAAGAAGCATTGAAACTCTATAGAAGAAAGAAGAACACATGGATCTCTGAACAAATGCAAGAATTAGAAACGAATAATAAAGACAACAAGAAATCGTTCGAATAGATAAAACAACAACACAGTACCAAAAAATCTGTCACAAAAATAAACAAAAAAAATTGGGAAAAACATTTCACGGACCTATACAAAAACGACAATAAGGCATATTCAGAGGATGAGGATATAAGAGATAACAGAGATGAAGAGGAAGTCGCACCTACTTATTAGGAATTCATGGAGGTATTAAAACAACTAAAAGTAAACAAAACGCCAGGGCCAGATGAAATCAACAACGAACTGATCATCAACGGCGGAGAGGAGCTCACGAAGCGAATGCACAAGTTAATGGTTACAATTTGGAAGGACGAAAGCATGCCCATAGAATGGAAAAACGGACACATCGCACCAATCTTTAAGAAAGGAGATCCAACTAAGTGCTGCAACTACAGACCAATTATGCTACTAAATACAACGTATAAGATATTGACCACAATTTTGAGAAACCGACTAAATCAGTAAACAGAAAAAATTATAGGACCATACCAACAGGGTTTTAGAAAAGGAAGATCAACAATAGATGCAATACACGTACTGACACAAACAATTGAAAAAAGCTATGAACATGACATAGAATTACACATACTATTCATCGACTTCCAACAGGCCTTCAACAGCATATACAGACAACAATTATTAAAAGAAATGAAAAAAATGGAGATACCGGCAAAATTAATAAGACTAACTAGAATGACAATAAAAGACTCAACAGCAAAAGTTAAAACAAATGAGGGCGATACAAATGACATCAAAATAGAACTTGAAGTAACACAAGGAGACAGTCTGTCAACGACAAACGACACTATTTAATATCGCTCTAGAAGGAGTAATTGGGGACACAGGGCTGAAAAAGGCAATTATTCAAAGCTCAACACAGATCATAGGATATGCAGATGAACTGGGACTGGTAGCACGAGATAAAAAAAGACTAGAAGAGGCACTTTTAACCCTGGTAAGAGAAGCAAAGACGAGAGGACTAATAATCAATCAGAATAAAACAAAATATCTTATAAGCACACGAGACAATGTAAACAGAATAGCAGAAATAAAGATAGGTGAAAATACATTCCAGAGAGTAGATTGCTTCAAATACCTGGGGGTGATGGTGGACGGCAAAAACGGAAGGAGTATAGAGATAAACGACAGAATTAAAGCAGGTAATAGAGTATATTGGAAATATCACCAACTACTCAAGGACAAAAACCTGAGCAAAAAAAACAAAATCAAAAATATACACAACAGCAATCAGATCAGTGATAGCCTATGGAGCAGAAGTAATGTGCCTTACGAAAAAAGACGAAGAAAAGTTAAAAATAATTGAGAGAAAAATTATAAGGATACATGGACCAGTAAAGACAGAAACAGGGGAATATTGAAAGCTGATGAACCATGAAATAATAAATATAAATAAAGGAGAAGATATAGTAAAATTCATTAAAGCACAAAGCCTCAGATGGTTTGGGCACACACAAAGAAGAGGGGTAGAAGAACTGATCAGGAAGATAATGAACTGGAAACCAGTAAAAAATAGACCAAGAGGAAGACCAAAAATTAGATGGGAAGATCAACTGCTAGACGACATATCAAAGATGGAAATTGCAAACTGGAGAGAAAAGATTCAGGACCGGAGAGAGTGGCAGAAGATAGTAGAGAGGGCAAAAAAACATCACAACCTATGAACTAAGACCTAAAGGAAAAGCGGACTAATTTACCGCGTGAAATGGATTAAAAGAGCTCATATTTGAGCGAACTATACTCTAACAAGAGTGAACGGTCCATATAATAATTCCAGGTATGTACCTGTATAAATTACCCTCCTTGAAGTTGGTGTAAAAGGTATTCACCATTTATGTATTGTCTTTTGGAAGGATTACTAGAGAAAATCCAAATAAATTTTGAAAAAATGGCTGAAATCGCTGAAATTCTTGTAACAGATTCCGTAATGAGTGTACATGGGTGGTAAATGATTTTAAATTTCACTTAAAGAAAGTGCTAAAAAGTCTAAAACATTTATGGTACTGTTCTGCATCTGGTTTCCAGGCAACCTGTTATACCGACGGTTAGTTTTTTTAATATTTTGAGTAGTAACTATGTTGGTTATCAACAATTTGATGTCAAAAATGCACATTTTGCCATTTTTTGTCTACCAGTAAGAAGAAAAACATTCAAAACAAAATTTAAGATAACCGCATTATAGAGCATGTAAAACAATTTAAACAAGGTTTTATAAATTTCGCTATACTTAATTGTTGCTTATAAAACTATAAATTAAGTCAGTTTAACGTTAATATAACTTATGTAAAAAATACAACTTATATCTCGATATTACGTGAAATAGCTCAAAGAAATGAGTAAAAATACACGGTTTTTGACACTCAGTGTAACTACGTAACAATTGTTTTAGTTTCTATATGGACGGAATAACAAAATTTATGTAAATCTGACCAATTTTTTCTCAATTTAATTATTTATTGACAATTTAAATGAAAAATAGCCGATTTTAAGAATCTTCGTCTATAAGTTACAATGTTTTACCAAAAAACTGAAAAAAGAACCGATTAGTTTATTGAAATAGCCTTAAAATGAGTTGAAGTAAAATAGAATTGGAGCTTTGTTTATCAATAAACATTAACTATTCAAATTTATTTCTTACGTTTTAAGCTAACTACCTGAGGTACCCCTAAACCCTAAAAATGTCATCAAAACGACGATTTTGAAGCTCTTCCGACTGGATTAAAGAAGCTATTATCGATTCAAACAAAAGTTGTGTATTTTTAATTCTAAATTTCAACTATTTAATTAAAAATAAAGTGTTTCAGTTGAAATTTCAAAGTTGCTACACCCACCGCTTTCGCAGGCAGAATAAGAACCCTGCTATTGCATAAGTATATAGATTTTGAAAAACCATTCAAAAAGCATTCCAAAGTTTTTTCGATATGCCGTCTAGATCTCGAGATATTTGACAATCGCCTTTCTGGACAGAGCCCTTAAATAATGTAAACATTCTTATTCAAGCTAGACATAAGCCGAGTGAGAGAGCTGACCGTGAAATTCATTTGCGATGTTTCCAAATTTACCGGATCTCGGGTTGTCTGCAAAATATATATTTACCATATACACAACGGATCGCGCGCGCTGCCCTCTACAGCGGATTTAGTGGAACCACTGCAATATAAAATTCACCAAAAGGGGTGCAAAATGAGGTCCAGGCAAAAATCGATTTCCTTGTACCCTAACCATTGTTACATCGAGATGTCACCATATACACGTGAATACAAGGTGAGATCCAAAATCGGATCTCGCCTTACAAAACGGATCTCATCTTGTATAGCTTATGATACAAACGGATCTCGCCTTGATACGAAGACATATATATATATATATACAAGACTAGTTCTCTATCGCAGGCCAAGGAGATTCAATTATAACAGGCCTACGTTATAGTGGAGAACAACTAGAAGAATATTGTAAGTACAGATACCACATATTACATGTTAATAGATGGATCGTCATGGCAAGACTCGATCAGAAAAAATCTTCCATCAGGCCACAAGAAGACTCCTTTCCGTGGAACCCATAAACTGGTTGACCATCTAATCAGATGCCCATCATTCAAAGGTTACCGATCTGTCTTTAATGTAGTTTTTGGGTGTGTAAGCATGCATATTATGTCTCTGTTACAGAATACTTTTTTCATTTTGTTAAATGCATTTTTCTACATATTTATCTATAAATACATGCACATATACTTCTTTATAATTACATATATCACGATCATAAAACATTACTAAGCCTATTATTTTTTAATCTTACAAATGTTCTGTTGTTTAGGATGTTTATTTATTAAAAAATCCATTAGCTGTCATTACATTTGCGTAATAAATAATTCGTAGAACCAAGTGACACATATTTCTATACCTAATAACATTTGAGTAAGATCACCTAAACATACGTAATCCGCTATTTTTATTTTGATAAGACGACTTGCACAGTCATTTAACTATCTTGGCTACTAGTAGTTACTCTGTTTATTATAGTAATAATTTTCACAAACAACCATTATCGCATCTAGGCATTTGCACCTTGGGTCTGGGGGATCGTGCCTTCTTTTTCACCCCTGTAACTTATTTGAATAAACATAGAAGTTTTGAAGGACTTTGAGCTCTCGGTAATAATGTAATCTTTCATTCTGCGTAAATTTTTCAAAAATACTTACTAGTTTTCTCAGGATTCGAAAAAAATTAATGCGTTTAAAAGCCATTAGCCCGAAATTTTGCGCCTACTCACTTAAGAAAATAATTGAAATCAGACGTTAACCCTTTTCTTGGCAAACCAATATTTATAAAAATGTGGAAACTGTGCTTTCTTTCTATTAATGCCTTTCTAGACTAATTATTTAGAAATTTATGAAATAGATATTTCACCTTTAATTTATTCCTAAGTATCAAATTTAAATGTGTTACAAATTTGTTACAAATTTGTTACATTGCCAAGAATACCATTAGACAAGGCGAAAACGGCGGGTTTGTTGGAAAAAATATTCCCATGAGATTTTTTTGCATAATCACATTCGTGAGACACCCCAGAATAAGGATCAAGAAGTCGCCCACGCGAAAAGTTGTCCAATTTTTTTTAACAATTTTTTTTAATCAAATTGCAAAAATCAATGTTTTTGGACCGTAGAATTTTTTTTTTAGATTTTTCGGACCATTCCGGACAGAAAAGGTCTCTAATAATTTTTCTCTGAAGTTGATCATGTTCGAGTTATAAGCAATTTAAAATTTGAAAAACGCGAAAATGGCCATTTTTAAGACTTAATAACTCGGTTAAAAATTATTATTATAAAAGTCAGAAAGTGACTAAATCACATTTAAAGCCCCCCACCCCTTCATGATCATGAAGAAATTTGTGTCATTAATTTATTACTAAGCTGTTATTTTTAATTATTAATAATGAGTGGTAAGATCGAATTGACGCGGCTGTAAATGTGAGTGCGAGTGAGAAGCGCCATTGGACTGCCTGAATGGCATCTCTTTCGCACTCATCATGGACGGCCGTCTAATACGTGCATGGCACTCATTATTTTTACTTAAAAATAACAGCTTAGTAATCAAATAATGACAAAAATTTCTTCAGTATCTTGTAGGGGAGGGCTTTAAACTTTGTTTTAGTTACTTTCTGACTTTCATAGTAATAACTTTTAACCGAGTTATTAGAGAGTTATCAAGTAACTCTATGAGAATACGGTAACGTTATAAATAACATATAAAGTATAGGGTTACTTGATAACTCTCTATTAAGCCTTGAAAATCGCCATTTTTCGTTTTTTTTTTTCAATTTTAAAATGCTTTTACCTCGAAAACGATTAACTTTAGAGAAAAATTATAAGAGACCTTTTTTATCCAGAATGGCCCAAAAAAACCTAAAAAAAATTGTTCCGGCCAAAAATATTGATTTTTCAATTTGATTAAAGAAAATTGTTAAACAAAATTTGGACCACTTTTCGAGTGGGCGACTTCTTGAATCTTATTCTGGAATGTCTCACGAATGTGATTACGCAAAAAAATCTCATGGGAATATTTTCTCCAAAGAACCCGCCGTTTTCGCATTGTCTACATAGACCTTGTTATCACTGATCAATGCATTTAAGGTTTGAAACGATTTGTCAAAACAAAGTTCAAATTTATTTCTGAATTCATAGGAGTACTCTCGTGTATAATACCTGGTGTGACCAACTAGCCCGAAAAATCCGTGACATGGCCCGAATTACGAAGTCGTGTCCCGGCGTCCCGTACAAGGCTTCCGGGCCATCCGAATTTTCAACGTTTTGGTAAAATTCTATTTTGAAATTTTGAATACGGTATTCTTCTAAGAATTCACATCAAATTGAATTGGTGGGATGAAAAAAGTCGACAATTTCTAGAGTGTAATACTAATAATACCACGTCCAAAACGTCCATATTTTATATCGTGGTATTATAGTTCTACGAAAACTCAAACTCTGGACTTGTCCCGTTTCTGTATTTTAATTATCGTCTTCTGAAAAGACGATTCAAAAACATGGATATTAGATAATGAGAATTATATTTTTATATTAACCTAAGCTTCTATTTACATGGAAATCCAACATCAGTTATTTTTTTCCTTTTTTGAGAACGATTTCCGGATTGGAAGTAGAAACGTCAAAAACTAACCAAAATGTAATTATCATTACAACCCATCCCATCAAAAAAAATTTGTCAACATAAAAATGTTAAATAATCAATAAAATAATGATGATATTAATGTTGTAGATATATTTAACAAAATAGCCCGATTTTCATTGAAAAGTCTCGGATTTTAGGTATATTTTTTAGCCTTGTCCCGAATTCGACTGAATTGGAGTTGGTCACACTATCAGGTCACACTAATAATACCCCTCATTAAATTTTAGAAAAATGAATTTTTCTAAAAATAAAGTAAGTTAATAATTGTAATTTGTAATTGTAATTTTAAAATATAATTATTTATTTATAAAATGTAATTACATATTATATTCTAAATAAAATCCTTCTAATCTAGGTATAAAAATAACTCCTTATTTGTGATGGCAGGCGTAAAAACAGTTTCTTTTGTCATTCAGACAAAGTCCCCTACCCCTTCACATTTCATGCACTGAAAGGAAGTAGTGCCTGACTTTCAAAACATAGAAATAATTTTGCCTACCCTTTTTTTTTAAACATATTTATCTGTACAAATCAAATTACAGGAATATGCAAAAGACCAATGCATGAGTTAAAAGAAATAAATGACCAGAGACAAATATCTTTGGAGACGGACAATACACGACATCACGTCGACCACTACACTCCGTAGAATAAATAAAATTGCATAAAAATATTGCAGAGATAAAAAAAATCAAAAATTTACATTTTAAAAAAAATTAACTCACCGGATATTTGGCAATGTAACAAATTTGTAACAAATGTGACGTTTTTTAATAGTTCGATAAACAAAACACAACTAAACCGTACACTTTCTATTTATAAGATAATTGCACAATATAAAACAATCACCAAAATAATAAAAGACACACTATTTCTTATAAAAATTTTTTTACCAGAAATCGGTAATAATAAAAATATAAGTTAACTATTACATACCATCTATTAGGGACAGTTTTATACCTATTACATATTAGTACAAAATGTGAGTAACCGAATGCGCCTCAAGTTACCTAGGACCTAAAATGAAAATGTTACTTTGGTACATTGTCTAGAAAAGGGTTAAACTGGATTGCTAAAAGTGTAGTGTATGGTCGCCTTTACCGGCGTTTGACAACGTCACGAATATCAAGAAATCGGCTGGTACTTTTCCACTGTCGGTTGTCTCGACATAATACCAGATATAATACATTATAATAAAAAGGTGATAGGATAAAAAATGATTCATGCTCAATGAATCTGTATAATACATTATTTAATTTTCAACAGGGTAAAGATTATCATAAAACTGACCTTGCCGGTGATTAGATTGTTGAAGACAGTGCAAATAATTTTTTAAACGATTCATTGAACACCTGATGGTTAATTGTAAATAATCTTAATAATTATTGTCTGCATTTATTCAGATTTAATATCCAAGGGAAAATTCTGTTTTCTGTCATGTCTATTATTTATTTATAAGTTCAAGTTCAATAAAATTTTCAGCTTTCTCGAAAATATAGGTTTTCCCATCACTACAAATAATCTTTTTCACTTTTATAGTTCGGGGAAATAAGATTTTTCTGGTGACACTGACACGGTCATGGTCCGAGAATGAATGAATTTGAATGAATGAATTTTTTTAAATAATGTTGATAGAAAAAACCTTCACAAGCTATCCGTAGAATTACTGTAACTTCATTATCTTCTGACTTACATTAGAGCAAAAATATTTACAACTTACAACTTTTTGCATTATGTTCAGGATAATGCCCAAAAAGAGTCTACTATATATAGAAATGGATGGACATGCATAGTTGCATTTTAAATTGCATAAGATGCATCCAAAAGTGTATAAGCACTTTTGTTACTTGGGGGGGGGTTTTGGGGTCACTAAAGACAATTACGCCATCAGAACTCACCACCGGAACCGGAGAACCTGGTGCCCAGGTTCACTGCTAAGGCACGACATCTGGAGTAGCGAAGGGGGGTTTTTGGGGTTGCTGAACAAGAATACTCCATCAGAACCGAACCCTCGTGCACCTTGTGCTCAAAAACCTCCAAATTCAAGAAGATAACATGCGTTGGCAGTGACCTTGGGTACCAGTAGGTCCGAGGGTGAGCTCTGATGGCGTATTCGTATTCAACGACCTCAAAAACCACCTAGTGCATGCATTCAGTGCCGAAAACCTTCGACACTCCAGAAGATGATGTTCTTAACAGTGATAGAGAGCTCCAGGTGCTCCAAGAGTATAGGACTTCTGATGGCGTATTCATATTCAGCAACCCCAACAGCCCGCTGTAATCTGCCGTGACCAGACATCTCGTAACGCGGCAGTTCGTAACCGGACAACTGGTAACAGACAATTCGTAACAGCGACAGTTCGTAACTATACAAATTCGTAACGTCCAAATTGAATTATTCTCTTTATTTTTGTTAAAGTGGAAACTAACTGTTATTACAGTTATATAATTAAAATTATGTTTATTAATTTAACGAATCAGTACCGGGATAAATATGTTTAACACATTTTATGTTTCGTGTTTCAAAATATGTCTATTAAAAGTCTGTAAACATAAACAAATATTTATATTTCTCATTAAATTTCCATACTTTGTCTTAACCAATTTACCCCAGACCACATCTTGGTGAAAGGAGCTACATATTGGAAAGAAAGGTATAGATAAGATAGAATGAGCACATTGGGATCAGTCCCACCAGTACACTGACCAGCTTCACTAAGTGTGTTTGGCTCACACTGCAGTAGATTAAGGTGCACTTAAATCAAAGCGAACACGAACGAAGGAATTCGTAGGTGTTCGCTTTGTTATTCGTTCGGTACCATCTTGGTATAAAGTAAGACAATTTACATTGTAGCGAACGATCGCATTCGTTGATAATCCGTCCGCAATGTCAGATACAGATGAAGATGTAATCATTAGCGCTGCTAATTTTATAGTTGTTGCAGGACATGCTGAAAAAAAGAAAGAAGAGAGTGTGGTGTTCACACAGGAGGGAAAATGCGCTTTCAAGGGATTAAATATCAAACATTTTTCCGGACCGTCCTTGTGCTGGGGGTAAATTCCCCAAACCTCCCGGTAGGGGGCCCCAGATCACAGTTGCCCCGGGGTCCCCAACATCATACTTACGGCCCTGCCCGAAGATTTTTTAGAGATGAAGTGGACGAAGCAATCGAAAGAATTTAATCTGCGGGAAGGGGACTGGGATAGCAGAAAGAACTGGAGTGAACGGTTGAGTGAACAAATACAGTGAAAACTCCTGCTGGAAATCCTTCGTATATACACAAATTTTTATGTTTTCATCTTATAATATTCCATTATTTCCCACAATTAACTTTCAAAAATAGTTTAAACATTACGAACAACAATTAAGTTAATTGACATCTTTTTTAAAATTGTTCGCAAAAAAATTTAAGTTTTGCTAATCATTTCCTACATTTGTTATTGACCTTTCAATGATATAATTAAAAATGACACCTTATGTAATACTAGCTTAAAAAATAGTAATTGGTTGAATCATACAGATCCTTCTAATATCAGTGTGATTTCACATTTTTAACGAGTGACTAATGAGTAACGCCATTTATAGTTCAATAGGTTGTTCTATTCGTTGGTTGTACCTAAAAATAAAACAGTCAAAACATATGATTTAGTCAATTTTCACAATTAGACCAGGCCATCCAGGAAAAAATAAATCAATTTTTAAATACAGCACTTATCGACTTACAACATTTTGCATGGTGTTTGGTGTTCGGGATGACGTCAGGAAAAATGTCTACAATAGAAAAATTGGTGCAAACGCATAATTACATTTCATTCATTCATTCATTAAGCATTACAATTCCTAGGGATGATAGCTAACGCCATGACTTTCAAAATTTTTTTCATAAATAAATAAATAAATAAATAGTTTATTTACGGCCAAAATACCATTTACAAAAATACCACATATCACAATAGATATAGGTAGTATCACAATCATAAATACATATTAAAATATAGAACAATATCACTATATAAAGATTGAAAAATCGAAAATATATACATATATATACATACATACATATATACACATATACACACATATATACACACATATATTAAATACAATTTAGCATTTTTTTTTTCAATTTTTTCTTAAAACTAGGCAATGAACAGTCAAAAAAGTCAATATCGATATTATTGGCCCCCTTAGACATTCTTCCAATTGCTTTGTTCTGTGCATAATTGGTGCAATGAAAGTCTACAAAAAATAGTTCTTTACTACGAGTATTACATTGAGGAACTCTATATTTTATCTTCTCAAGAAGTGTTGAGCAATCAACCAATCCATTAGCAATCTTATATAAGAAAACTAAATCAAGAAATGATCTTCTATTTTCCAGTGATGATAAATCTAATAAGTTGAGAATTTCACTATAATTGATGTTTTCAGATGGTATATTTAGTTTATATGCAATGAATCTTAGAAATTTTTTTGGACTTTCTCTATATTATCGATGTGGCATCTGTAGTAGGGTGTCCATATGCAGCTTGAATATTCTAATATTGATCTAACTAATGCACAATAGACAGATTTAAGACAATTTATATTATTAAAATCAGAAAGACTACGTTTTACAAAACCAAGCATCTTCAAAGCTCTATTAACAACAAACTCAAAGTGCTTAGTAAAACTCAAAGATGAGTCAAAAATAATGCCTAAATCTTTAATGGATGTTAAAATTTCTAAGTTTCTGTTGTTAATCGAATAGTTAAAGAGTGTAGGTTGTAAGATTCTGTGATATCTCATTATTTTACATTTATCAATATTTAAATTCAGTTTATTGTCACAACACCACTTGAAAAAATTATCAAGATTCTCTTGTATTAGAAGACAGTCATTTATATCTTTAACTACCCTAAATATCTTTAAATCATCAGCATACAGTAATATTTTACAATCGGAAAAACAGTTTAAAACATCGTTGACAAAACAATTAAAAAGCATTGGAGAGAGATGACTTCCTTGAGGAACTCCTGATAAGACTTTAATTTCTGATGATAAGCAATCATGAATTTTGACAAATTGTCTTGTATTTGTTAAGTAACTTTCAAGCCATGATAATAATGATCCATGAATTCCTAATGCAGATAATTTTTTAACTAATATATCCTTATTCACTCTGTCAAATGCCTTGGAGAAATCGGTGTAGATCACATCAACCTGCCACCGGTTCTCCAAGGCCTCTAAAATGAATTCCTCCAATACAAGTAGGTTTGTAGATGTAGATCTACCTGACATAAAACCATGTTGTTCATTTATTAGTATGGATTTTATTTTTGGATATAATTTTTCAGTTATCAACATTTCAAAGATTTTAGCAAAAATAGAGATTTTTGAAACTGCTCTGTAGTTCTCAATAGATTTCTTATCGTTATTTTTGTGTATCGGGGTAACATAACTATCTTTCCATTTATCAGGAAAAACACCTTGAGACAACGACAAATTAAAAACTTTACATAAAACCTGAGAAAGGATGAATCTACAATTATAAACAAATATGGGTGAAATATTATCAGGGCCGCATTTTAGATTAAGGTTTATTTTTTCTATGCTATTATATACATCTACTTCACTAATATCACAACTATTAATATCGACATAATTATTATATAGAAATGATTTTGCTGTATCTAAACTAGAATTCGAAATTGTATATGCAGAGGCAAAAAAACTTCCAAAATAGTTACAGATTTGTTGAGGATCATCCGTTGAAATATCGCCATAATTCATAGTACTAGGTAATTCATAATGATTCCGTTTACTATTTACAAATTTCCAAAATTCCTTTTTATTTGACACAATCCCTTCTAGATCCCTAACATATACATTATAGCTATTTACTGATTGAGTTTTACATTATTTTCTAAGATTTGAAAAAATTTTATAATCTTCAGGTAATTTTGTTAACTTATATTTTTTGTGAGCTTGTTTTTTAGAAAAAATAAGTTCTTTCAATTCGGGTGAGTACCATTTTGGAAATTTGCGGTTTTTACATCTATGTTTTGGTATAAAAACGTCTATAGCATAATGTAATATTTCATATAACATGTGTATAGCTTGATTAATATTATTACTCATAAAAATATCATCCCAATTAAAAGAACCTAAAAATTCATTCACTTGGATATAATTAGCATTTCTAAAATCAGTATAAACATAGTCAAATTTTAGCAAAGATATCTTATCAAGATTTAGATCAAAAATTAAGGCTGGATGATGTCTGTCACATTTAACAATTGGTACGGTCTTGGCTCGTGTTTTTATATTTTCAACATTTGTGAAAATCAAATCAAGGTAGTTACCGAGATAATTAGGTATAGTATTTACTTGAAAAAAATTTAAGTAAGCAAAAAGGTCAGATATGCATTCAACTTTATCCGTTAACATACCAATAGCTCTAGAACCAAATTCATCACTTTCCCATCTTATCTTTGATAGATTAAAGTCACCAGATAAAAATACTGACGAAAAATTCTGACTTGCCAATATTTCTTCCACTGATCTTGCATAGTCTTCATAAATTTCCAATGACGCATCTGGAGGAATGTAGACACACCCAAAAAGAATTTTCTTAGTAGCACATATGATTTGTACAAAAACATTTTCTATATTTGATATAGTAGATTTTAAAACTGAAGATTGTAGTGTTTTCTTAACTGCAATTAGTGATCCACCCAATCGTTGAGCATTGCTGGTTTCTTTTGAACGATCACATCGATAAATAACGTAATCGTCAATGTTTAGTTCCTTATCATGGATTTCAGAATGTAAAGATGTTTCTGTTAGGAGTATAACATCAAGTTCATCTGATATTATTGATGATGAGAATTCTCTTAGTTTCGTGCGTATTCCACGTACATTTTGATAGTAAATGCTAAGGGAGTTTTTGTTATTTCTCTTATGTGGATTCAATTTTCTTGAGGACCTACCTCCAGTGATTGCGGTAGTGTCCTCTTTTTCGTTAAAAACTTCGATATTAGTGTTCCATTTGGCCAAATTTCTTTTCGCCAAGCCTTTTTGAAGTTTTCTTGCTTAATGGTTACCTTCATGGATGCGTATAAATGTGGGTGTTTTGATGGATGTATCTCACATTCTACTTCTGGGAAATTTGCTGCTAACATCTCTTTCAAATCTTCTGGTTTTGTGCGAGGATCTAACCTGGTAACATGTAATGAAATGTATTTAGGGACACCTTGAATATTCGTGTTGTTATCATTTCGTCCTACTACAAAATTTCTTTTTCTTTTACTACGAACTTCTTCCCATTCATTTTTTGTATTATCTTTTGCGATATATTGTAATTCTTCCATTACACTGCTGGTTTGTGCATTTAGAATTGCAGCATTAACCAATTTTGGATCTATTATTTGTTTATTTTGGTTCATCTGATAGTTTGATGTTTGACTGCTGACAGTTGACTTAATCATTGACTTATTTTGGTTATTGGTGGCTGTACTAGCAGACGTATTACTGGTTGCAGCATTGATATTTTTGTTAATTCGATTTAATGGTGCTGTGTTGCTATCTTCTCCAGTGTGACGTGGTTGAAGCACAGGTTGAAGGTTACTTTTTACTGTTGAAGTTGATGGTGTTGGTAGAGAGAGATGGGAGATTGAGATTCCATTTTTTGCTTCTTCAGCGACTTTTAATTTATCTTCTTGCATCTTTATTAATACTTTTTGTATATTTACTGTATATTCTAGTTCATGGGTGAGATGGTATGGCGACACGCTTCATTTATTATTTTTTTAATTGCTAATTTTAAATATTAACTTTTCTAAACGAAAATAATATGGGTCATTTAAAATTCACATGTGTTTCGCTTCTAAAATACAAAACCAGATTGTATAAAATTTAATGTTTTTTTCTGGGAAACACATTCCCCATTACATAGTTACCTTATCAGACCTTAATAAATCACTTTTGAAATGCATTCGAAGACGCTTCTAAAGCCGGGTCCAGACACGTGTAATGTAAGATTACGTGTAATTTAGCATCAACAGTGTGGACGTCGCACTAACGTCCACACGAATCGTTTAGCGAATCTTGGTTTCCACTCAAGTTCTACGAACAGACGAATAAGGGAGGTCGTGACAGCAGGTAGTTTTTTTATACTGCTTTTATTTGTATGTACATATTTACTAACTGAAGACTAAATTTTTTGGATCCCAAATACCGGGGTTTTGTTGGTATAAGCAGGTAGATTCGTCAAGCGATTGCTCGCCACACGTCCAAACGGTAAAACTTTCACTAACGCCGTCCAAACGAGTGCTGCGAGCGCCTTTTTGTTCACGGAAAAAACCGACTCCCGATGGGTCCCGGCGAGCTCCAGCGCGAATGGTACATGTAAAGGCGCATTTAAATCAAAGCGAACACGAACGAACGAACGAAGGAACGAATTCGTAGGTGTTCGCTTGGTCATTCGTTCGCTACAAAGTACGGCCGTTTACATTGAAGCGAACGTTCGCATTCGTTGATGATCGGGAGTGCATATTGCCCGCAGATGTTTTTAAGATGAGCCAGTGCCAGTCACACATTGTGTTTAAGTTTATTGCCGTGTTTCTTGCTAGGTAAATTTTAATACAATAATAGTTTACAAAAATAGCAGGTAGCAGGCAGCAGGTATTATACGCTGTTTGAGGGAGCTTAGAAAATAACATAAAGAACCAGCTTTCTTAAAATTCTTCCTCGAAAAAGTTACTTGCTCTTGATATTATGACTATATTATGTTCAAATAATAAATTGTAAAATTGGTGTATCAAAATAAATTTGCTTTTAATTAATTTTAGCAATTAATTTGATTTGGTTACCTCATTAGTGTTTCTGGGTTGAAATTTATCCAATAAAAACATTAGGCTTTTAAAAGCAAACCACTTCGAACCCTATTTTTTTTAGTTCAGAGACATCACAACCCATTCCTATAGAAATGTTAAAACAAGCATCAGTTTTTCTGTTTATTATTTTATATAGCTTCGATTTTGGGTTTCATAGGCATATTCCATATTGCAAAATTATGTTTTCACAACTACACAATAAACAACCCTCTCAAACTAATGTTTGTAAATAAATTAAATCAGTACTTCTAAACGAATTCGTTCGCTACCGTCTATCCACTGTCCACATTGAACAACGATTTCCTTTGATGATTCGCTAACTTACCGACATCGGTTGGAACATGTGCGAATGCGAACGAATTCGTTCGGTCGTGCTCGATTCGCTGTACAAATGCAATAAAGTTAACGAACGAATTCGTTCGTTCGTTCGTGTTCGCTTTGATTTAAATGCGCCTTAATGCTCGTAGTGCCGTCCAAACGCAGAATTCGCGTTTCATTACACGTTACGTTACGCATTACATTACACGTGTCTGGACCAGCCCCTTTATGTCAATAAATTAGTCTTTAACTTAAAACCACAAACATGTGTTTTCGGTCAGTCGATCCACAACAATGAGTCGATACACAACCCTCGCTGGGCCAAATAATAACAACCCTCTTACGAGATATAAGCACACCTTTTTAACCAAAAATAAATAAATATTACTGTTCGTTGTTTTTACACTTTTGGATTACTCTGTGATTTATAGCTTGCTGTGTGTCGTTGCTGTTCTCGTGACTCTTTTCCATTTCTTCCTCTCCTTGCACTGAACTTTCCAGTCTTTCACATTGATTGCTTTTATGTCTTCTTCTACATCATCCAGCCATCTTCTTCTGGGTCTTCATCTACACCTGGGCCATAGTGATGTCCAGTTAGTTATCCTTCTCAACATATCTGATTATGGATGTCTCTGTATATGTTCCATCCATTCTAAGCGAAGAGATTTTATGTATCGCAGTATATAGGGTGAGGCAGATAAAGGGCCTATTAGAAATATCTCGAGAACTAAAGGTAACTGAATTATGAAAATTGGAATAATGGGGTTTTGAAGACTGATCTATTTAATGAAAATATTTTCATCTACTTGGTACTTCCGGTTATACCGGAAGTTGCTTATAACTTCGTTTTTTTAAATGGGACACCCTGTATATTTTGACATTTTTGGATTCTTCTCGATTTCTTCTTTCTTAAAATGTAATGTTTTGTAACATTATACAGGGTAGGTTAAAAGATAATTACGTTTTCTTATTAATTTCGTAGCAATATTCACACCCTGTAGGATTGTAGTAGTTTGACATAATAAACTCTATTTATATTCAAATGATTTTCAATATAGTCTACTTTTGTTAGCAATTATTAGTATAGCTAAATTTTTAATTTTAGTATACAGGGTGGGTCTAAACTCGGAATGAGTATTTTCTGAGTTTTCTTAAATGGAACACCCTATATTTTAGTATTGTAATGAAATGATATTTCATGGTACTTTTTTATTTCTTAAGCATTCCCTATACCTAACTGCTTTAATTTGTGCTTAATTGTTAATCGCACCAACAATCTTAACTTCGATGGTATTTTGACAGTTCAACCATTATTGGCAATTTTAAGTATCAGTCTAGATTAATATGTATTTATTTCCAAAAAATTATTTGTGATTGAATATTTTCACGGCCAACCTAATACAATTTCACATATTTTGTGTTGCAATTAATGTTTTGCTTGAATCACCAATAACTCACAAATTAAAGCAGTTAGGTATAGGGAGTGCTTAAGTAATTAAAATGTACCATAAAACAACATTTCAGTACAATACTAAATTACAGGGTGTTCCATTTAAGAAAACTCAGAAAATACTCATTCCGTGTTTCGACCAACCCTTTATATTAAAACGAAAAATTTAGCTATACTAATAATTGTTAACAATAGAAGACTATATTAAAAATCATTTGAACATAAATAGAATTTATTATGTCAAACTACTACAAGCCTACAGGGTGTGAATGTTGCTACGAAATTAATAAGAAAACGTAATTATCTTTTAACCCACCCTGTATAATATTACAAAACCTTATATTTAAAGAAAGAAGAAATCGAGGAGAATCCAAAAATGTAAAAATATACAGGGTGTCCCATTTAAAAAACGAAGTTACAATGAACTTCCGGTATAACCGGAAGTAGCAAAGAGACCAAAATATTTTCAATAAATAGTTCACACCTCAAAACCCCTGTATAACAATTTTCATGATTTTCTTACCTTTAATTCTCGAGATATTTCTAATAGGCCCTTTATCTGCCTCACCCTGTATACACACCCAAACTTACATGGAATCATCTGATATTTCTTACTATTTCGTGCGTATTTAAAAAAACGAACACACGAAGTCAAACAATATTTATTTTAAAGCAATTTAATAACAAATACATAACAATTAAATAAAACAATAAACTATTTAACAAACAAATTGAAAGTAGTTGTTAAGTCAATAGCATATAAAATTTCAATGCAAAACGAATAAGGTTTCAATTGTTTTTATTTATTTTTTTTGTATTTTGTGGTAGTCAGTGTTATCACATTTAGTCCTTATGCAAGCTTCAGTTTGCGTGGGCACGCTCCTAATCAAATTATCAACATTTTGTTGTGGTCGGTTGCTATATCCTTTAAGAGCAGCTTGTACTAGTCGTGCGGTGTTTTGTGGATTATCTTGGCGAGCTCTAATTTTTCTTTTAAGCATGTCCCACAAATACTCAATAGGATTAAGCTCGGGTGAGCAAGCAGGCCACTCCAAACTATGGATACCTTCTGCTTTAATGATGTCTGTAGTCACTCTAATGGTATGTAGAGGTCCATTATCATGCAATAAATTTAAATTTTCTCCTGTTGCACCTCTTCAGAGCCTGACTACAGGTTATCAACATACCTGTGAGCAGTTAAAGTTGATTGGATGAAAATTAAAGGAGTTTTTTACGGATCACAATTCCTCACCAGAACATTACACTTCCCCTTGTATATTTGTGAACAGATCTGACAGTTTTCGTTCTTGCTTGTCTTCCTCGACCTCTAAGTACACGATTTCGTGGGTCATCTGATTTTACACAAATCCTGACTTTTTTTTGAAATAGCACATTTTGTCAATTCCCAATGTTCCAGTGTTGGTGGCGAAAACACCAATTTAGGCGACCAATCTTGTGCTGCCTGTATAACTCGGGATCCCATAACTGTCTCCTGCTGTATACTTCTTGGTACGAACTCTTCTTGTTATCGTTTCAACTGAAACAGTTACACCTGTAGCTTCCAAAAGCTGCATTTGGAGCTGCGCGTGAGAAATGGTTGGGTATCTTCCAGCTGATTGGACAATTAAACGATCGTGGAGATCCGTTATTACTTTTGGCGACTTTCCCTTGCTTTATTTTTGAGCTTTCCTAGTTCCTGTTACCTACCATAGGTTTTGGACAGAACGCCCTGTATTACGCCTAGCTCTACAGGTGTCCTCTGAGAACATTACTTTCTCCACAAGACCAATAATCTTTCCTCGTTGTAAGTTCTATAACACCACATGAGGCATATTTTCGTTTTTGGACGCAAAAGTTAGTTTATTTATTTTCGTTCAATTTGCAACTCAAGCAAATAACCTATACCGTACCGAGCTGTATTATCCGATTGTCTTATATATTTGTTTATTTTCAATAAAACCCTTTATTCGTCGCAAAAATAACAAGTTTTTTCAAATGAAATAAATGTTACTTTGAAATACATGGTCATTCCATATAAGTTTGGGTGTGTGTATTTTCTCTCTTTAATTCTTCTTCAATTTCGGCATTTGTTTTTATTCGTATTTCTCCCTCTCTTGTTACATTGGGGCCCAGTATTGTTCTCATTTTTTTTTTCAAATTTCAGAAGGCTATCTTCCTCTTTCTTGTTAATCGTTTAATAATTGCATGTACAATGCAAAAAATGCACTCACAAGTGCATAAACATGACAAAATCAGTATTTTTGTTGCTGGGGGTTTTTGGAGCTGCTGAACATGAATACGCTATCAGAAACGACTCCCGGAGCACTTGGTGCCCAGGGTTACTAGATAACTTAAGCGCTGGTTTCCTCGAAAGCGGTGTCGACAAACTGCGACCGTAACACTGCGATGAATGACGTCATAAAAAACTGTACCATACAAAATAATAGCGGTGGTTTCCAAGGATGCGTTGGTAGCCACCGCTTGCTGAGCTTGCACATTCCATTGCCGCAGTGAAGAACCTTGAATTTTTCACCGTAATCTGACGTAATTCATCGCAGTGCTACGGTCGCTGTTTGTCGGTGCCGCTTTCGAGGAAACCAGCACTTAACGCACTTCATCTGGTGTTTCGAGGATTTTAGGCACTAAATTGATGCAAACAGATCACTTGGGGAGTTTTGGGGTCGCTGAATACGAATACATCATCAGAACCGGACCCCGAAGCACCTGGTGGCAAGGGTCATTGCTGAGGTACGTCATCTTCTGGAGTTTCAAGGGTGTTCAAGGCACTAATTTGATTCAAACAGAGTTTTTGGGGTTGCTGAACACAAATATGACCAGTGGCGACTCGTGGCCTTGGTAACAGGGTCGGCAAGGTTTTTTTTTGTCTCCTCATATAGGTATACCATCAAACTAAAAGGCTTAAAGCATCATAGGAGATTTTGTTGTTTTTTATTTTTTTTAGTTGATCATTCTCTCTTGTTACATGGTGTTTCGACAATACGTGTTGATTCTTTTGAGACAAGATAAATCCCGTTTATTTGAGGCAGAAATTGGTGGTAATAAGAAAATTGATGAACAGTTTGTTGTAATGAATTGCAGTACTTACTACATAGAATTATACATACATATTTTGTAACTTATCCCACTTTCTGAAAATATTTAGATCGGCATAATTTTTAAGTACCTAACTTGTAATAATAAATATCTTGGAAATTCTTTGGCAAAGGGAACTTTTAAATTTTGAATCGTTAAAGAGGTCAAAAATTTGCAAAACTTCAAAATTCGAAAAACGAGTATCTATTTGCATATACATAATAGTAGGTATCCAAAATTTCAAGATATACCTACTCGTTTTTCGAGATATGTATCATGTCGGTATCTTTTTTGGGATGGTTCGGAAATATCAAGCGAATCCAAAACGTCACTGCGTATATATTGGAAACTACTATCATTACGGAAATCTCTGAGATTTTGCACCAGCTTTCGTATTCTATTTTTGGAATTAATAATGTCAGTTAACTGATTTTGAACAACAATGAATATCTTGGGCCAACTCTGTCTTAAAAATATTTAAAAGAATATTAAAAGAGTAATCATTTAATAAAGTTCTCAAACCGATTGCTTCTCGGATCGAGGTATAGCCGCTTTCAAAATCGTCGCCTTCGATAATAAAATCAAAACCTTTCAAAAGCTGTTCACGAAAATCTGCTACAGAAACTAAAACTACTAGAGGTAATCTGGTTAGATAAAACTAACGGAGATTTAAAATTTCATCGCGTCTGACAAACTGTTCGCTGTTTTTTCGAAACAAATTTGTTCTAAAGCAGTAATCCGTGAGCTAAACTGGCAAGACGATATTCTTTATTTTTTTACACGTATCATGCAAAACTAAATTCATTATATGCGCATCATAGTATAGTGAGTAAATAAAGCTTGTGATGCAATAGTTTTAACTTTTGTCTGGAGACCATTCAATTCACCACACATCACAGCAACGCCGTTATAAGATTGCCCCAGTTTGCCCTACCAATTTATTTTAGATATCAAAAAATTTTAATCTGTTCTTTAAAACACCAAAAATATATTCTGCCTTATTGCTTTTACTCACGTCTCTAAAACCTAAAAACCTCTCATAAATATTACCACGTAACGCGTATCGAACAACAATAATTGATAATTGTGAATGACATGATAATCAGAAGTTTCATCTACTTCCAGCGAAAAGCAAATGGTTTTCTAAATCTCAGATTCAATAACGTTATTCAAAATGTAACTATTTGATATGTACATATTAGTTCATTCTGTATTACGAATACAATTCGAATCAGAAAGTAAATATTTGTAAAACAATTTTATTAATTCTCTATAATTACTTTGATTTTTAACAAATGCTTCGATCCATCATGTCCAGTAAATGATAATTCCTGACAACTTAACAAAAATTACAATATCAAACGACGTAAAACGGCGTGATTATTTTTGACAATTTCTGCCGATGCGATGCTCCAAATGAAACACCGACCGGCAGATTTAAATGGAGAGAGATGTATGTATGTTCGCTTTCTCTTGCTCATGGACTTGTTATTTCGTTGAGTTTTACGTGTAAATCGTCAGCTACGGATGAGTTGGGTACGGCTAGCCGAAAAGTCAGATGAATGGTTCGGATCATTCATTTTTTGAGAAGTCTGTTACTCGCAGGGATCACTTAACGCTCGGATTGATCAAATCCTTTTAAAAACCATGAATAAAATTTAGTCTGTATTATCTGACAGATTTTTTTACTTCACAGATACAAATATAAAAAAAATTATATCTATAAATGTGTGGGTCGGCACTGCCGACCCTGACCGGCCGCCACTGAATATGACATCAAAACCGACCGTCGGAGCATCTAGTAATGCCCAGGGTAACTGCTATGCACGTCCCGGGCACCAGGTACTCCTGGGATCGATTTTCAGTATTGGATCCCAGACTAAAAAAACTGGCTATGCCTATGATGCCGTTCTAAAGTTTTAAAATAAAATATCAGTTATGAGTTGATGTTTGAGTTTATATTTTTTGTACCCGTCGGCAAGACCAATAATTATTAAACACAATATATAGGAGGCAGTCACATAAGCATACAATATCGGTACAAGCATGATCTCCTTGGATTCTTTATTTATAGAAACGCTTGTTTCAAAGTTATATTATTCATATCCAAATCTTAGGTAATGTTTAGATTTAACGTGTATATTACACAAATTATAAGTGCTCTACGCACCTTGGTACATAGGTGTAGAAAAAGCTCGCAGTCTAAATTTAGACGGAAGTAATCTAAAAATACGAATGTAAATAACTATCGCAATTTTTCTCGTGTGGGGCCCCCGACCAGAGGTTAATACCCCAATTAATCGTACTGTGAATTGGTCCAAGGTTTGTTGGGCACCCTTCTACGGTTTATTTTTGTAACCGTTAATTCTTTAATAGAAATCGGGGTCAATATTAATTCACCTCACTACCAAACTAAAGGAAACGACATATTGGCGAACTAAAGCCAGGTCTAAGCATAACGTTTTGACATGATGTTTGTTTATATATATTGAATATACATACATATTTGCAAAACACTGACAGCGACCTTCTATATCTACGACTGTTAAAATTATGCTAGAGAATATATTTGTGTGATATGTTCAATTTTAAAACAATAACAACGAACCAGTCAATTGCATATGTTTTGTACATATACAAAAATACTTCATTTTGTATATTATGCATATTGTTCTAAATGTGAAAATATTCATGGTACCTATTGTACCTATTGTTTTATATATTTGCTTTTTTCAATTTTGACCCGCTCTATAAATAGATCACTCGGCGTTAGTGTTATCATAATTGCAAATATGGATAAATGAAACAGTTATGGGAATTAACATTTTGATTTGCGTCTAATAAAAATAAGTTTATGTTTTATGATCTTGTATAAATCAATTTTTTCACAATGTTACAGTACATTTTCCACAATGTTTGTCTCATTGCTAGTATAAGCGTATCACGTGCGTGTCGCCAGTTACTGACTTTTCTGCCTCCTGTAGTGATTCCTCCATCCCGTTCGTCTAGTGCTTTCCTCGTTATCTATCCCGAATACATGTTGTATAATAATGGTGACTGTATGCAGCCTTGTCTCACATACGCATGTCAATTCTCACAAACCCATGCCTAACATGGACCTTGACCAAAGCAAACATGGATAACATAGTGAAGACACAAAGCACCATGGAGAGAGCAATGTTAGGAGTAAAATTAAAAGATACAAAGCAAAACAACTGGATAATAAATAAAACAAAGACGCAGGACAACATATAGCCAGGCTAAAATGGAATTTCGCAGGTCATAACGCCAGAAAAACGGACAATAGGTGGAATACCACGATACAATGGAAACCATGGACCAGAAAGAGAGGAAGATGACGACCCTAGATGAGATGGGGAGATGACATTAGAAATATAGGAGGAACATACTGGAAACAGAAAGCACAAAACAGAAGCGAATGGAGGAAACTGGGGGAAGCTTATGTTCCAAATTGGACGAAATAAAGAGCAAAAGAAGAAGAAGAAGATGCAGCCCTGTCTAATTCCTTTACGCTCCAGCTGGAGCAAATATTTTGCTCTAGTCCAAACAAATTCGTTTTTTAATTTGTTCTCTGTAGGTTTCTTTGGTTCTTTGTAGTAGTACAACTGCCTAAAAGACGGGTATTCACATTAGCTTTAATTAAAAAAGAACGAAATATGGAGAATGATTTTTGAAGAAAAAAAATCAGTTACATATTATATCGATTTACAACCCTAGTGGAACACAGATAGTGCGCAGGAGCTCCAAAGGATGATGGATAATGTTGTAGAAGTATATAACAAATACGGCCTAAAGTTAAATTGTAATAAGACAAAATTAATGATCGTTAGTAAGAACACCAACATAAACGTTCAAATTACCGTAAACAGAAAAGCCAGAAGCTATTTATCAATCGTAGAAAGATTATCTGTAACTTATCTCTATACGCAGAAGAATTCTTAAGTGTTACGTCTGTAGTGTCCTCCTCTAAGGAGTGGAAAGCTAGAGTTACAGAAGATGCCATAAAACGATTAGAGGCGTTTGAAATGTATACAATTTGCCCACACAACTAACATAACTATTCTTCTGAGGCTAAGAAAAGACAAAGAAAAAATTAGTACCGTAAAGAAAAGAAAATTGGCTTACTTCGGCCACATTATGCGTAATAATAAATATCGACTATCGACTTCTAAAGTTGATTCTACAAGGCAAGATTGAGGGCAAGAGAGGCCCTGGACGTAGTGTAGACGTATATCCTGGCTGCCAATCTTAGGAAGTGGAGTGGTCTAACGTCAACTTCTCTAGGAGAAGACTTTAGAAGAAGAAGGGGAACACAAAAACAGCTCTTTAATTTGCCTCTAAGATATTGATCACCAGTTTTTAATATACGTTATTACACTACATTGTCCACCTTGTATATGTGTCTTTCTATCTGTATACGAGTAGTGACCGACCAATTGCCGATATTTAAATGATAATTAACTAGTATGGCTTGAAATACCTTCCTGAAATTTATGTGTAGACGGGAACAATACACATAAAACATTCTTTTGTGTTCGCAAAAAGAAACTTGTGGAAAATACGATGGCGGTCGTTTACCTCTTCTATTGAGACGAAACAAAATGAACTTCTAAGTATTCCTAACGTTGGATTGTGTACCTGGGGGGCAAGAGGAGTAATTTGTCTGGTAGAAATGTAATTTTAAGCAGGGGAACTTTTTAAAGGGTGGAAGAATTTCTAAAAAAGAAATCCCACCGAAAGTTGACACGGCAGGCCGAGTGAAATAGAAAAATGTAACAGAAAAAGATTCAACGTAACGTAAAAGCGAAATTTCTCTAAAAATTTGTTATTTATGATCCTTAAACTAATACCAAACCCTAATTTTTTGTATGTCAAAAATGCGCAATAACTACGTCTTAAAACCCACCAAATTTCATTTGCATATCTCAACCGGTTTTAGAGCAATAAATAAATTGTTAGTCTGTAAGCAAATTTCAACACCCCCTATCTCGGAAACGAAGCATTTGCGGACATACGTTTATAAAGCAAACTGTCATTATTTTTTCATGCAGAATTACCCAAGGCCTTGTAGGGCAGTCAATGAGGGTATTTGGCTCCGAATTCCATCCTACTACATCGATTTACTTGATATTTTCACAGTAAGTAGGGAATAGCTCAAGAAACAAAGTCTACCCTATGCCGATGTGCGCTTTTATCTCGGGGGGGTGAAATATGTTTTGGTTAAAATAGCCACGGAAGAGGCTAGAGAACCTAATTTTAAGCAAAAACTGTTCCATAATTATTTTTTGAAAACTCGATACTTTTTGAATTATTCGTGGTTGAAAATTGGCCATTTTCATTGAAAAATGACACCTTTTCGGGCGGATTTTTGCGAATACCTTAAAAACTATGCATCTAACAAAAAAAACTATATAAAATATTTCTGTAGATTATAAAAAGGCAAAGAGCTTCGTTCCTTCATAAATCTTCTAGTTAAAATACAAAGAGTTTGTTTTTTTGCTGCATGCTCAAATCGGTGTATTCAAAAAACTGTAGATTTTAGGTGTAATTATAATGATACTAATAACTTTTGTAGTGCTTAAAAAGACCTTTAAATGGATCAATACTAAATGTCGATGATATTTAAACTAACCGAGATAATCTGCAAAAAATTTGATGACTAATGTCAGGGCCGTGCCGTGCTATGATGCAGCGAGGCAGTCGCATCAGGCGGCATCACAAGGTGGGCGGCATAATCAGTTAAATAAAAAAAATTGTCAGATTGTGTAAAAATGTTGTCAGAAACTGTAGAAAAAATGAAAAGTTACAGACAATAATATGGCTAATGACCAAATGAAAATTTAATAAAATTGCAAAAAATTTTGGTATAAGCTCCGAATTTCCAGCTGAAAATGAAATTCAAGCCAGGAGAAAAAGGCGTTTATTTGACTGCGAAAAATCTTTGGACGAGCTCTTAATAGATGAAGCTAAATTTAAAATAAATTTTTTAATCTATATATTAGACATTGCCGTTAATTCTTTGATTTTGATTGATCGATTTTCGCTTCTAGAAAATTATAATAATAAAAATTTTAAATTTTTATGATATTTTTAAATTGAAGGAAATAAATGATGAAACACTAGAAAAATATTGTATGCATACAAATACTTTCAATAGAAGAAGAAAAATTCTGGTGATATAACGATCTAGAAGAATTGCGTGATATATTTCAAATGGTAGTCCATGAAATCTTTGTAGTCCATGAGGTTTTGAACTATTTGTGCCAAAATGACCCAATTTTTTTATACCCAAATCTAGTTGTGAACTAAGAATTTTATTAACACTCCCTGTCTAGTAGCTAGTGGGGAAAGAAATTTTTCAAAATTAAAAACTATTTACGAAGCTCCATAAGACGAACCAAACTAAAAAATTTAGCAATTATTTCAAGAGTTCTGACTAGCTGCTACACCTATCCATCCCCACTAAGCTACACCAATCTGATTGACGAGTTTGCCAAAATTAAAGTCAGAAGGGTAAAATTATAATTTTTGTAAATGTTACATAAGAGAATAGGCGCAACATTTGCTTGCAATGCTTTTTAAAAGCATTGACTTTTTTTTCAAATGCTGAAAAAACTAATAAATATTTTTAAAAAATTTAAACGCAGATTGAAAGTTTACATTACCTTAGAATAGATTATATTACCTTAGAATAAACAAAATATTTCTTTTGGATAAGATATATGAAATTAAAAATTACACTCAATTTTCTCTTTTTTTTTTCACCCTGTAACTGATTCAAATAAACATTATAGAGCTTTTCAGGGACTTTCGGCCCTCGGTAATAATGTAGTCTTTTATTCTGCATATAAATTTTTCAAAAAGACTAATTGGTTTTCTCAGGATTCTAAAAAAAATGAATGCATTTAAAAAGCATTGCAAGCAAATTTTGCACCTACCCACTTAATGTAGTGTTAATACATACTTCATTTAATTTAGGGTACTTATGTTTTGTTTTTAAAATAAAAGTTTTCGTTCATTTTGTGTAGTTCCTTTTAATAAAAATAAAAGTTATTTTCAATAATATTTAAGGGGCGGGATTTCGAAGACTTGCATCATATTGAAAAGATGTACCGCACGGCTCTGACTAATGTATTTTAAGAAGAAATGAGAAGTATATTTAACCCCTCATCCATCAGAATTTAAATACATCGTTTTCCTTCTACAATACTTTTTATTATAGTGTTATTTCTATGTTCAAAAAGTTGGACTGGATTAAAATGAATGGTTTTTGAAAAAAATAAGATCAAATTATAGAGCGCATTTTTAAATTTTCTTAAAAATCTTCCTTTTCCTCCATGTAACTCGAAAAAGATAAGAGATACGAAAAAAAAAAGAAAAAAAGATACCAAACAAAAATGTAGGGCTTTTTCAAATAAAAATTTCCTTTTTATTTTTTATTACTGCATCTCTTATCATTTAGTTAGATGCATAGTTTTTAAGGTATTCGCAAAAAACCGTTCGAAAAGGTATGTTTCAATGAAAATGGCCAATTTTCAACAACGAATATCTCAAAAAGTATTGAGTTTTCAAAAAAAAATTATAAAACAGTTTTTGCTTGGAATTAGGTTTTCTAGCGAATTCCGTGGTAATTTTAACCAAAAAAGTTTCCACCCCTAAGAAGGGGTGGGAACCACCCCCAAGATAAAAGCACACATCAGCATAGGGTGGACTTTGAATTAGAAGATAAGTAGAGGCTAGGCCCAAAATTTCATTAAAATCCATGCAGTAGGATATAATTCGGAGGTAATATCCTATTGTTGTTCACATTGACTGGTGTATTGTTCATATAGGGCGGTTTGCCAACGTAAACGTCGCGATTAACCTATTTTCCCCTTATTTTCCTTGGTATTAGGGTGAAACTTCAAAGGCTGCATTAGGGTGAAATCAAGTAAAACAGGTAAATCGCGCAGTCGACGTTGGCAAACCGCCTGCATATAATCAAGCCCTTGAAGTTTGCTATATTATGTACTTATTTAAAATCACACTGTATTGATGAAAAACAAGGCTAGTTGTTAAAGTACCTTTCTTTTTTATTATCCAACATAAGCGAATGAATCAAAAAACAGAATGTTAAGAAAACATGATTCTGTTGTTGGGTTTTAATTTCAGTATATTATATAAATGCTAGAATATTCCACAAGGTGGCGCGAACTTTGAGAAAAAAACACAGTTTGATTGGTACACCCGGTATACAATGACAGTTTACCTGTTTAGCAACAATATTTTTACAGTGATATTGTTAAAAAATTTAGGCTATAACATGTTAAAAAAAACACTTAAATCGGACAACAGGTTTAGGAAATTCGAGAAATTAAAAACGACCGATCTTTAAGAGGATGCGTTAATTTCTTTGAGAAGTCTATTCGCCGTGTGCAAGTACTTGGAGGGGATACGAGAAACGATCGTGCGCGAATAGCGGAGAAATGTTGCAACGTTCTTAAATAATTCATTGTCAATTCAAATTGTCAAATTGACGTATATTTCATTTCTACTGTCAATGAAGAAGAAAAATATCTGTTGCTCCACAATGTTGATATGATATGCAATTATTATATAAAAGTAAATTTAATTAAAAACCAAGGCCAGAATCAAAGCAAAAAAAATTTAATCAATTGTATTTTGCTTGTAGTAGTGCATTTTAATAATTAATTTTATTTACTACATACAATTGTTTACCTTTTAATAACATAACCTTAATATTACTTTTCCTTTTTATAATTTTTTTGGGCTATGGCCTTGACAATTGTCCAGTAAGCAGGACCAATATGATTGGCCAATATAATTAAAAGTGCGAAAAATGTTGCGAGCTATGAAACCAGGTGTCGCTTTTCCGAACTTGCACGGTCCCAATAGATTATATTAAAGAAACTATTTTTAAGTGTCTTAACGTTTTTAAATGTAAACAGATTTACATGTATAAATAAATATAATGGGCCCTGGAATAATTCCTCACAGGCCATACAACAATATCCATAAATATTTGCATTTTTTTGTTGTGTTATCATTACAATCAGACGACAACAAATATTTGTTTTGCTGAATCGTTGAAATTTTCCACTCTTTTCTGAGGTCTGCAAAATAATTGTTACATCAATGGTAACTTACACCATTGTTCTTGGTAACATGAGAAGACAAACATGTAGATTGGAATTAATAGCATTTAATTTTTATCAAGCAATGCAGTTAAGCGAAGGGTTATTAAGAAATTTTATTGTTATAACGACGCAATAACAGATAGTATGTAGGTATTATCTTTTATTTATATTTAATATTAGAACCACCCATAAAATATGAGAAACTTGTCATTAAAAATATCGATGGTTTATTTATTTTCTTCAAAATTAGCCCTAGACTGATGAAATTCAATGTCCCCTGTTCCTTTTTTTCTATAAAGCTAAAATCTTCAGTTTCTCAAACTTATTCTTCTTCTTTAAGTGCCGCCTCCCAATCTGAGGTTGGATATTATCATCACTATCTTTACTCAATTTACCGCTGCTCTGAAGAGTTCTATAGAACTGCATCTAAACCAGTCCCTTAAATTCTTCAACCAGGACACTCTCATTCTTCATATACCTCTTCCTCCTCTTATCTTTCCTTGTATTATATCAGTCTTAGCAGTTCATATCGCTGTCCCCTCATTACGTTATTCCCTCATCGTTATCAAAGCCTATTTGATAACGGGTAAATCTAGAAACACTTGTCAGAGGATTGCAAGAGACTCGAATTAAAACGAAACCATCTATTTTTATTTTACTTGATTTATTAGTCTTTGTTTTAATTTATTACATTTATTATACTAAAACAATTTATATCCACAATCCACAATAATTATTATTTACAACTTACGCTTTACAACAAGTACTCCCCGACTTTGCTCTACACTCTACAATATTATAGGCCGAGCTTGGAACAAAGTAGAATAAATCGAATTGAAGACACTAAGAGCCCGCGCAGACTGCAGACGTTTTAGTCGGCCGATAGTTTAGTCGGTTTCTTAATCAGTACAGAGAGGTATGCAGATGCGCACATTACACCGATTCACCGATGCATATATCTCTGTACTGATTACGAAGCCGACTAAACTATCGGCCGACTAAACTATCGGCCGACTAAAAAGTCTGCAGTCTGCGCACTCACTTAGACAAGATGAGGCCCAAACTGGCCTCGTGTCTTTTCTCGATGAGAAGGGGTCAAAACCGGCACCCGGCTGCGATTTTACAAAATATACCCGCTCTCAGTACGAGCTCCGCCTTCTACGAATACGTCATCCAGAAAAGAAGTATCCGCGCCCGCTATCAACACATCTGACAAAATATACCCGATGCCAGCACGTATAGTGCCATTTGAACCTTTTAGACCCCGCGCAGACTGCAGACTTATCGGCCGATAGTTTAGTCGTCTTCTTAATCAGTACAGGGAGGTATGTAGATGCGCACATTACACCGATTCAGTCTAGGCCGACAAAAAAGTTTGATGGGCTTACCCATCATGGACAGCCCAACCCGACTAAACTATCGGCCGATTAAAAAGTCTGCAGTTTGCGGGGGCTCTTAACAAACTATTATGCAGTAATCTTGAGTGTGGTCATCAGTTTGTTGGTGGTCACTGTTTCATCTAAATACGTATAAAAAATATCTGAATTATATTTAAATAAATATTTAAAACTGCACGCTGAAGATGTATATTAGATATTGAATCATGTTCTGATAATGCTAATTTTAACGTGTGCGTAAGAACAAAAATCAAAACCGAAATAATACCGAGGTAGGTTACAGTGTGCCATGCAATAAATGGATAGAAAACTTTAGTGAAAATACAAAAACACAGTTGATTAAAATGACACCACATGTGCTGGAATCGGGTATATTTTGTAAGATGTGTTGTTGATAGCGGGTGCGGATACTAACTTACAGTTCTGGATGACGTATGTGTAGAAGGTGGAGCTTCAGCTGACAGTGGGTATACATATTTTGTAAAATCGCCACCTGGCTGCTTCGATTGGACTCTCCAAAAGGGTCTACATAGGTCTAGAGCGGCGATACCCAACCTTTTTGAAGTAGTATACAGGGTGTTTCATTGGGAAACGGAAATACTTGAATGGTGAATAGAGGCAAATGAGGCGGTTCTAGACATACTAAATTTATTGCTCCATTATAACCGAGTTACAGAGTGTTTTATCGATTTTGTCCATTTCTTTCTGGGCCCATAACTTTAGAACCACCTTATATATTTTTTTGATATTTAGTGTACACATAGGTATGTCACATTTAGAACCCAAACCCCCCAACTACTAATCAGAAGAAAAATCTAGGTCCGGATTAAACAAAATTATAAATCCATTGTGACCTTGAAACAACATCCTGTATATTGAAATTTTCAAAACTCGTTTGCACATTTGAAAAGAGCTTTAATGGAATTCAATGACTTTAATTTTGAAATTATGTCGAAATTTTTAAGAACTCGGAATTTTCAAAACAAAAATTTCGATAATTTCAAAATTAATGCCATTAAATTGTCTGCGCAAAAAATTGAAGCGAACAATTAAACTTAGTTTTTGTGCTCTTCTCAAATGTGCAGACGAATTTTGAAAATTTTAATATATAGGGTGTTGTTTCAAGGTCACAATTATTCTAATTTTTTTTTTGTTAATCCGGACCTGAATTTTTCTTGTGATTACTAAATGGGTCGTTGCAATGTAGTAAATAAGTATTGATTATTTTTAAAATGAGTATTTGTTCATTAACTTTTTTAATTTATTATTAAAAGTTAATAATGCCTTGCTTTTTAATCAGAGTTCTTAAAAATGTCAGTATAATTTAAAATTAAAGTCATTAAATTGTCTGTCTCACTCCCAAACACGCCTTAAACACATCGGCACACTATCAAATAATTTGAAAAAACACGTGAAATTTGACAAATAATTTGATCACAGGGCCCTTTAGTTAGCCTTTGGGCCTCATAAAAAACGCTAGCAGCGGTTCTCAAACTTTTTGAGTCAGGTACCACCTACAGTTCTTTTTATTATTTTTGGTACCACATATACAGGGTGTAACAAAAATACAGGTCATAAATTAAATCACATATTCTGGAACCAAAATAGTTCGATTGAATCTAACTTACCCTAGTACAAATATGCACACAAAAAAACTTACAGCCCTTTGAAGTTACAAAATGAAAATCGATTTTTTTCCGATATATCGAACTATTGGAGATTTTTTAATGACAATGGACATGTGGCATGACTATGGCAGGAACATCTTAAAAATAAATTATAGTGAAATATGTGCACCTCATAAAAATTTTATGGGGGTTTTGTTCCCTTAAACCCCCCAAACTTTTATGTACGTTCCAATTAAATTATTATTGTGGTACCGTTAGTTAAACAAAATGTTTTTGAAACTTTTTTGCCTCTTAGTATTTTTTAGATAAACCATTTTTAATCGAGATGCGGCTTCTTTTTTAATATGTTAACGTAACAATTTTATGGAGATTTTGTGCCTTTACACCCCCAAATGTTTGTGTTTTTAAACTATTATTGCGGTACCATTAGTTTTAAGTTAGTCTTTAAAACTTTTTTGCCTCTTAGTATTTTTCCGATAAGGCACCTTTTATCGAGTGGCTTCTTTTTTAATATGGTTCAAAATATACTTATAAAATCTGTAATTTATAAATAAATTTTCATATTATTATAGGGTCTCTATAATCGTACATAACAGTATACAAATATGTGGTGGATTTGACAAATATTCAAAATATCTCGATAAAAACTAGTTACAAAAATTACTAAGAGGCAAAAAAGTTTTAAAAACATTGTGTTTAACTAATGGTGCCACAATGATAATTTAATTGGAACGTACACAAAAGTTTGGGGGTTTAAAGGAACAAAACCCCCATAAAATTTTTATGAGGTGCAGAATTTTTTTTTAAGATTTTCCTGTCATAATAATGCCACATGTCCGTTTTCAATAAGAAAACTCAAATAGTTTTCGACATATTGGAAAAAATCGATTTTTATTTTGTAACTTCAAAGGGCTGTAACTTTTTTTTGTGTGCATATTTGTACTAGGGTAAGTTAGGTTCAATCGAACTATTTTTGGTTCCAGAATATGTGATTTAATTTATGACCTGTATTTTTGTTACACCCTGTATTTTTAGAGTGTATTATCAAGACTTTCTAAGTACTACTATTTTAATTTTCTTTGTGTTTTGTGTACCACCGCAAGTAATGAATTGTACCACCAGTGGTACATGTACCACAGATTGAGAATCGCTGCGCTAGAGGGCCGCAGGTTTGAGTATCACTGGTCTAGAGTCTAGAGAATCAGGGCCGGCATGCGTGCTATTGGAAAACGTAACAATATATAAAAAAAATTCTTAGATGTATTTAGACTTATCTTTTTTTTTTGTTTCAGCCTATTATAGCCCAATTAGACCAGAAAAAGGGTGGTGTTAACACAGTTATTATGACTAAGTAAGTACTATAAGCTCCAGCTTTCCAACACTATATTCATTCATCGACCATCACAATGCAATGCTTCCTTTTGAAGGTATTGAAATTCTTATCAACGTATTTTAAAAAACACTTGTTTTGGTATTTTATTCTAATTTATTTTTTCTTTTGGTGATTGGATTATTAATTTTATTTAAATCTTGATATTTTAACATGATTTTTCTCATTTTTTGAAACCATGTATATCTGTGGGCCAGATAGTTAGGGCGCTTTACCTGATATTTCACCAAATATAAATCACTTTGATCAATTTAGTAATTTATTATCAGCCTTTTCTAGTATTGATTTTATGATAACGTATCTCAAGTTGATTAGTCTAGGCGTCAGCTAGATCACCGTGGAATTTTTAATTCTGACGAAACGAACCAATTTTTTTATTCATTTTTGACTGCTGATTACGAATTTGAGGGTAGATATCGATCCGGAATCCGGGTGGTCAAGAAATTGTTCTAAACAGTTTAATTGTTTATTAAGCTTAGCTCGTTAACTAAAAGATATAAAATATATATATAAATTTGGGTTCAAAACGTCCTCCGACGTTGTCCGATGCCTTGTTGCCAATATCTTCTATCATTGCAGTTTTCATCTTCTAATCCTCGTACACTCATTGATCGTCTTACTCCTTGTATCCATGTCGTTCTTGGCCTTCCTCTTTTCCTGTTTTCTGTAGGTATCCATTTTATAATTTTCTTTGGCAGTCTTTCCTCCCCCATTCTTTGAGCATGTCCGTACCACGTTAATTGTTTCTTCTCAATGCATTCTACAACCGTTTCCTGTAAATTCATTCTTCGCTTTTCTTCCTCATTTCTAACCCGGTCCAATCTCGATGTTCTACTTGCTCTTCTTAGGGCGTCCATCTCAGTAGCTTCTATTTCTCGTTTTTGGTGTTCCTTTATTCTCCATTTTTCGGATCCGTATACCAATGTGCTCTTAATCATGGTGTTGTATATTCTCATTTTTCTTTGTTTCCCTATCTCCGTACTCCACAAAACTCCGTTCAATGATTTAATTATCGTCCTTGCTTTATTTATTCTGCTCTTTAATTTCTGCATCGTCAGTACCTTCCTTGTTGAAATTAATGCCCAAATACTTATATTTATCACAGCTAGATATTTTCTGATTATTGTCCAATATCATATCAGTTGAATCCTCACCCAGGCATAAATATTGTGTTTTTTCTACATTCATCTGCAATCCCCATTTTTCGTATTCTTCCTTCAATTTGCGAGTCATATATTCCAAATCTTCTTTATCGTTTGCACATATTATCTTATCGTCTGCAAACTGCAGGGTGTACAGGCAGGTGTTGTCGTCGATTTGGATGCCCATTCCACTGCATTTTATTTTCCATATTGTAAGGGCTTGGCGACATAAATCTTAAACAGACTCGGTGATATGCAACATCCTTGTCGTAGACCTTTGTTGACTGTAAACAAATCTGTTATTTTGTTTCCTAATTTTACTGCAGATTCCATGTCACTGTATAAATTTTGGACAGCTTTTATGAGAGTAAAGTTAATGTTGGAGTTTTGCAGTACTTCCCATAGTTTCGGTATCGGTATATTGTCATATGCTTTTTGCAAATCTATAAAAACTAGGTGTATTGGCCTATTCCGTTCTAATTTTTTTTCGATGATTTGTTTTAACGAAAATACATTATCCGCACAGGACCTTCCAGCTCTAAACCCGCATTGTTCTTCTTCTTCGTATCCTGAGTATTCTTGTTCAATCAGTTCTCTTAAAATTTTTGTATATACTCTGCTTATTGTATTTGTTACTGATATTCCGCGATAATTGCTACATTTTTAGATATAAAAAGGTATAAAATTTGTTCCTTAAAAAAAAAACAAAGAAAATGACGTTTCATCACACAGCCAAATTTGTCCACTATCGGACATAGGCCTCCTCAAGATGCCTGCACCCTTCTCTGTCCTGCGCAATTGCAATCCAGTTTGTCGCTATTCTTTTAATGTCGTCGGTCCATCTGGAAGGTGGTCTTTCGCGACTTCCCTTGTCTGCCCTTGGCCCCACTCAAAAATCTTCTTTGTCCATCTGTTGTCTATCTGTCTTACGACGTGTCCTGACCATTTCCACTTCAACTTCGTAATGCGTTTTATGATGTCTTCCACTCTAGTTCTTCGCCGTAACTCCTCATTTCGTATTCTGTCTCTCAAACTTAGGAGAGTATGGTTCTTTTCATTTCTCGTTGTGCTACTTGTAATTTTCTTATTGATGCTTTAGTTAATGTCAGTGTTTCTGCTCCATAAGTCAGCACCGGAAGTACGCACAGATTAAATGCTTTCTAGTTCGCATGGTCCGCTAGGTACTAAATTGGTCATCATTTTAGTTTTCCCAAAGTTTATTTCCAACCCTACTTTTTGGGAAACTCATTGTAGTTCTTGCAGCAATTTGAGGGCTTCCTTTAAGTCGTCGGTTATTAGAACTATGTCATCTGCAAATCGTAGGTGATTCAGCCTTTCGCCATCCACATTCAAACCTCCGTTTTTCCATTCTAACATGTGGAATGCATGCTGTATTACGGCATTGAATAGTTTTGGTGACATGTTGTCTCCTTGTCTAACTCCCCTTTTTAGTTTTATGTTTTGAATTTGGGTGTGGAGGTTGAAAAATTCGTAATCAGCAGCCAAAAATACAAAAAAAAACTTGAGCAGACCCAACAGAAATGAAAAGACCACGGTAACCTAGCTGACGCATATATTATAATATTAGCCTATTCTAGTATTGATTTTATGATATCATATCGCAAGTTAATGTTAACTTTGTAATCTCAAAATGTTGATAAACCCCTACTTAAACTATGTAAAATATAAAAAAATGTCTTTGATTTTTAGTCTGACTATTTTTTTATTACAAACTGGTCTAAAGTAATATCTCTAATTTAATATTTTCTGAAACCTCAATTCAAAAAGGACCAATAATTTTCTTTGGTCATTTTTTTTTATTTTTATATATTTTTGAATAATAACAGACTAATTATTGATAAATCAACCTTCAAAATGAATGAAAATCAATCATATGCTTGCTTCATAAGCATATTCATTCACTACATTATCAACACACTAGCATTTTCTTTTTTTTTTTGTTCTCTTTGTCTTGTTTGTCTGTCTTGCCTGCCTCTCATTTCTTTCAGGAGGTGTTCAACATCAACATAGTTGCCGTGGTGTGATTGAAAGGGTCTTGTTCAAGAGTACAAATCAAAGTTTGATTTATATTTGGTGTGATTTCTTTATACCGAGGAATATAATGTATTTCCATAAATGAAACTTGAAACAATGAAAATATTTTTTTATTCTATAAAATATGTTTTATCATGTGTTCCTATGATGCCTATTTTTAAACTCCAAAATAAGTAAACTACATGACATGGTAGTAGAATAATTTTAAGATACTCATATCAGTAATTTTTAGTTTTAGCACTCATCAATTTAGCTTGAAAAAATGTCACATTTATTTATTTATATATTTTTTCCAATCCTAAAGCTTGCGTCTTTGCAAGTAGCGAGCACCCTGCGAGCAAGCTGTAGGCGCTTGGTTTGCTTGTTTCCCATCAGTACACGTTTGAGCGGTTTCTCAGCGTCAATGCACGCCAGAAATAGACAGCTCTGTATCTACGTTGAAATCCATCGCGCGGTCAACGTGTACTCACTGATTGTCTTGCACAAACTACCAAACCGCCCGTGCCCGAGTTGTGCAAGCCGCGTGCACGTGGCGGCGTAGCAGAAATTGGCGTCCTCTCGGCCCACGCCGCTTGCAAGTCACTTGCAAGTAGCTTGCACGCCGCGGCTCAGCTCGAGTGTGCAGTGCCTAATTACAACTCGTGTACTGCTGAACCGCCAGCGATCGTACGCAGCTTGCTCGCAGTGTGCACGTGACTTGAAAAGATGCAAGGGTGCATCGAGCCTTATGTAATAGCCTCTTATACATATAATTTAAAGAGAAGTTGCTATATTTTGAAGCATGATAACTTTTCCTAGTTCATGAGCATGACATTTGTATTTCCGTAACGATCCCAGTTACCGTGACAGACGAGATCTTTTAAAGAGAACGAAACATAAATAAAAGTCCAAGCTATAGTTCATAGTTTTCAGCCCAATAATTCACTTTCAATATGTTCCTGGTAGTTTCTATTTTTGATACCACCATCCATTTAATTTTTCTAACATTTAATTTCAGTGCCAAAATCGTTGCTTTTTGTTGCAACCTCTTTCTCACTCTATCTCTCTCTGTGTTTATTTTTTTTTAACTTCACAACTATTTATCTGTTTGGTGAGCCGTTCTTCATTGGCACTATGCACATAGCCTCCCCATTTCAGTCTCTGTGCTTTTATCTCGTTAATAATGTTTGGAATGTAGCCAATTATCAGCCATTCTTTTGACGTCCTTCGTCACATGGTCAATCAAATGCATTTTCGTAATTGAGGCTTCCAATGAGAATCTCTATTAAACCTAAACTTAGTGCCACCCAAAAGAAATTCACAATTTCTGTAAATTATTGTCAGTCGAGAAATCCAGCTATTATGTGTTCCGTTAGTATTAGTACTAGTTTTCTACTCCAAATCCAAATTGAGCTTTTGAGATTAGTCCTAGCCTATCTGTTTCTGCTTGGAGTCTGCTTAATATGACACTTTATACAATCTTGCTGACTGCTGGAAGTAAGCTAATCGGCTAATTCTGCGGAAACGTGATATTTTTCCTGGCTTCGGGATCGTATTGACAAGGGCTTCCTTCCATTGTTCTGGGAATACCATGTAGCTTAGTATTGCATTTGTAATATTTGATAGATACCTACACTTCTCATGGCTGTCCCACTTTTTTGCCTACTGTATTCTGTTAGTACCTTTTTGACCTCTCTGTTAAGTCAGATTGCCCTGTTCTGGTCTTCGGTTTCTTGTTCTTATGGCTCTCTTCTTTTCCCTTACGTATTTTATTTCCTTGTTGATGCCTCTGAATCTTCCCATGTGGATTTCTAGCTCTTCTGTATGATGTTGGTACTGATGTTTTCAGCTCTAGGACTTTTTCTTCTATTTCTTGGGAGTTTTTATCGTTGGGATGTTGTTGATTCCAATATTCCCAAGTCATTTGTAGTTTGACCACTTTGTTTTCTTGTGTTGTTTCTTCCCATGTGCCTATTTCTAGTAGTAGTATGGGGTTATGGTCTTCTGATCCTTCGTTTAGTGTGCGGATATCTATAGTCCTAGGTTTTTAGTTACTATTATGACCAATTTATCAATCTATTTCTGTTCGTAGCTCCATCCTTCCAGTTTGTGGATCTTGTGTGTAGATCTCCTATTATTATGGACAGCTCTTCTATATTCAGGAACACATCGAGGTCGTCGTCGTATAAGGGATGTCGAGGCCTTATATATGCTGAGGGGATCCTTATTTCAGTTTTTTGCGTCTGGACTTTCTTTCTGTTCCATTGGTTGTCCCCTTCAGTAGTTTCAGTACTTTTTACAAAATGAACTGGTTAGTATCAATTGAATTGCAAAGTTTCTTCCTAACTGCATTCAAAATACTCAAAATCAGCTATTGGTAACTGTAACTACACAACTTATTACCGTATTAAATTCGTCTGGTATCTGAATAAAGTGTATTGAAATTTGCTAGTTAATTAACTTAAATCGCAAGAACTGGAATAAATACAGAGTTGTCAATATGAAAGGAACAATTTGACATAGTTCATAAATTGTCATCTGTACAAAGAAATTTCACTTACCCTTTTTGTTGATATGTTAATTGTCGGGATGAGAATAGCATCTAAGCACATTGGCAGGTACCATATCGGCGTCGGGTCGCGTAGTTCGACATCACGACGGCCAAGGCACGAGTCGACGTTCCCGTCAAATCGTATTGTGTCGATCTGCCTTCGCGTAACGAACTTGGGTGTCTTTCGTCCGTGAGGGTGGAATTCAAGCAGGGTGGTATTCCTTTTGTATTTAGACCACAGCAATAAATTAGATTATAGTACTTTAAACTATCATCTCAAACTTTCTACACAAAAGTGGCCTTTGAAACTTGATGTATTAAATAAAAGCTTTTGGGCTTTTAAGGGAAAGTGATTCTATGAACGATAACAATTATGACCATGTCAATTTACAGCGAGGAATTTATAAATATCGTTAAATAGAATAAAACAAGATCATAGTATGTTAGAAATGAATATTAAAAATAAAAAATTTAAACATATACTAAATATTTTTCTAAGAGTATCTTTCTGGAAATACATTGTGTTCCTCGTTACCAATATGATTTGCCGGATTTTACTAATATTGTTTTCCAAAAAGGTCTCGTTTATATATTGTTTTCGTACGAAACATATGTGCCAGTTGTTGTAGGGTCGCCACGCATTTATACATGGTTCGGCTATAGTATTGTGTTGATTATATTTTGATAGTTTTGTAAGATTATCGGCATCTTACACCGGAGCTGCTTGAAGTATGCTGATACCGCATGTCATGTGGTTTGATGCTGCTGTGGGAGCCTCGGAAGAGTCTTGGACAACGAACGGTACAATTACTTCACTTTTTATTAAAATTTTTGAAAAAATTTTTGATCTGGAACGATTTGCCTCTTTCAATCGTTGTTAAGAGTTTGCTCCCTCATAGTAGCTAACTCAATATACACCTATGACTCTACATGAGATTATTAGACCGCGGAGCTTAACTTACATATAGAAATTATGCATAGACATTACGAGGTACTTAGAAGCAAAACGCGTTGAGTCCAAAAAAAAAAGTTCAATAAATGGTGGTCACTTGATTAGAAGTTAACTCAAACACCTATGACTATATGAGATTATTAGAGACTCTATATGAGATTATTAGACAGCGGAACTTAACTTACATATAGAAATTAGACATATTTACAATACGAGGTACTTAAATAATAAGACAATACGAGGTACATACTTAAAAGCAAAACGAGTCCAATGAAAAAGTCTAGTAAATGGTGGTCACTTCATATTTAAGATATTTTACGTTCAAAACATGTAAAATATGTTTGAGTAAATTATTGTGCAGAAATCTTGAGTCGTCAAAAAATTTCTGACGAGCTTAATTATTATTTATTTATTGTTTTGCGTCCAAAAGTTGGATTTGTTGCATTTTTCATCTCAAAATGTTGGATTTCACTACATTCTTATAAATAAAACTAGTTGGTCAGCAATACGGCTGCCTTTATTTCCATTGTGTCATTTATCCCATCTCAGGATGATGTTACTATCCGAAGCTTGGGCCGAAGCATGACACTCCATTACCAGCCTTGATATGACACTTGGTCTATTCAGGGTTAGTAGCGCTTGTCTGCTGTCTGTGCAGATTATTACGGTTTTACCGGCTATACCTTCCCGGGTTATAGCCAGTTCAGTCTGAACTAAACTGGAATTTTTGCCTATACCCCATTTTATACTAAGGTTCAGTGATCTGGAGTATATCCCGCATTCTAAGTCTTCTTCCATTTTGGAGCCATCGGTATATATGCAATACACATTTGCCACGTTTAACTCCCTAAACCTGAGTTTGTACCGTTGCCCAAAAAACCAAGAGCAAAAGTTTGTGAAGACTATAGGACCATAAGCCTAATGAGCCATCTTCTAAAGCTGTTTTTAAAAGTCATCCATAATAGAATTTACCGAAAATGCGAAGAACAAATTGCGCCCAATCAGTTTGGATTTGTGAACGCCGTTGGTACGAGGGAGGCTTTATTTAGCGTGCAGGTGTTGTTTCAGAAATGTAGAGATGTCAGCTGTGATGTTTTTGCATGCCTGATTGACTACAAAAAGGCTTTCGATAGAGTCCGACATGAACAAATGATGAAGTGCTGAAGAGGATCGGGATTGACGGAAGAGACCTGAAAATAATAGCTAACCTGTATTGGAATCAATCAGCAGTGCTCCGAATAGATGGAGAATATACAGATCAGGTCAAAATCTTACGGGGAGTGAGACAGGGATGCATAATTTCACCGCTGATATTCAATCTGTACTCAGAGCACATTTTTGAAGAGGCTCTAAAAGATATTGATGAAGGCATCTCAATAAATGGAGTCAAGCTCAATAACCTGCGATATGCAGATGATACAATAGTGTTTTCCAATACCATAGAAGGGCTGCAAAACTTAATGGATAAAATGACTGAAACCAGTAGAACATATTATGAACTAGATATAAACACCAGCAAAACCAAGCTAATGATCATCAGCAAGCAAAACATAACTGGAGTAAATCTGTATGTGAACCAAATGAGAATTGAACGTGTCTCATAATACAACTATTTGGGAACTATAATCAATGAGTCGTGGGACAATACTCAAGAGATTAAATGTCGCATCGGAAAGGCAAAGAGTGCATTCTTGACTATGAGCTCTGTGTTCAAGAGCCATGACATCACTCTAAAAACAAAAATAAGGCTCCTTAAATGTTACGTGTACTCAGTGCTTCTATACGGAGTAGAAACGTGGACATTGAAGGCGGAAACTCTATCGAAACTTCAGGCTTTTGAGCTATGGTTGTACAGAAGGATCCTGAAGATACCATGGACAGACAAAGTCACCAATGAAGAAGTACTACGGAGGATGAACACAACCGCAGATTTAGTCAACATCGTGAAGGGCCGTAAGCTGCAGTACTTGGGGCATATAATGAGAAGTCAAGGCAGATACTGGGCTGCTCCAGTGCATTTTACAAGGTAAAATTGAAGGAAAAAGGGCTCCAGGACGAAGAAGAATATCCTGGCTTGCTAACCTGAGAGCATGGTATAGAAAGACCTCAACACAACTATTCCGTATAGCTACTAACAGAGTCATCATAGCCAGAATGATCGCCAACGTTCGGAACGGACAGGCACCCTAAGAAGAAGAACTCCCTATGTTGTCTTGTTTCGATTTTGTAAGGTTTGTCGAAGATAAACATAAGTTTAATTAAGTCGCCTCCATGTCCGGCATGTAGCAGGGGTAGTGCCTCCATTTCACCCCGCCAGAAACGACGTGTCACTTGTCCTTTTTCTACATTAAGGTTTTTACCCGCTGAGCGAAATCGCATCATCGTCATCAGCGCCACATCTTTGATATAAATGTCTAGAGGAGTGATGCCAATGAGCAACTCCATAGCAGCAGTTGGTGTTGGGTGGAAGTTTATCTGTTTTGCTTCCTGATAACTGTAGTTGACTAAAATGTGTAGAAATTAATTCGTTTTGACGGCAAATACAGTGTTGTACCTACAGATGGACTCTGAGGAACTAGTTAAGCTCAATATCTAATTTTCGACAAAAAGTGGATTTAACCCGTTTTGCTTTTAAGCACCTCATTTTTTCCATGCTGAAAATAAAATACGGTAGTGCGCATATTAACGATACAACTCGGTTAGAAAAAAAAACTGTAATGGCCAAAACAAACGGAAACTGGAATACTATATGAGGTAATAGCTACGACAAGAGTTGCTCTGGTAAATTTTAATCATTTATGAGAATAATACACTAGTTGTCAAAATTCTGGAAACTTAACGAAAATTTTAGTTTTGTTAGCAGCATATCTCTATTTCTAAATACACATATTATTTACAAGATTATCTATAATTTTATTGCATAGTTGTAGGTTTTTATGCATGTTTAATGTCTATTTGATGGATAAGGCAGATACTGAAATGGAGACCAAGAGATGATGCTTACCAAAGCAGAGGTCGTCCACCAACACATTGGACTGGTGATCTAAAATATTGTCAGGAATTGGATGCAAGTGACACAAGATCGAAACAGATGGAAAATTATGAGGGAGATCTATGTCTATCAGTGGACAAGCAAAGATTGAATGATTAATGTCTATTTTAAGAGGAAAACCCTCTAAAAATTTAAAATAAATAAAACAACAGCCGGTAGGTATTAGTAGATAGATTTGAAGACAATTATTATGAAGACAATTATGTATTAATATTTGGTGGGATAACCTTTGTTTTTCGACTCGATTATGAGAAGCATGGAGTTCACGAGCCTAGCCAGATTTTCTGGTTTAATAACTCTAAACCAGTTCGGAATAATGCCTTCTATCAATTCTCTCTTGTTACTTGGATTTTGACGTAATACTAATAACAATTTCAGCCTTGATACTATAACAATTTCAACCTTGGCCATAGATTTTCTATTGGATTTAGATCGGGACTACTCCCGAGCCAAGGGAGGACAGTAACGTCATGGTTCCTGTACCATTCCATGGTACTGTTGGCCTTATGACAGAGCGCTCCATACTGCTCGAAGATGCATTGTTGAGCATAAAACATTAAGCATAAATAATATATATATATATATATATATATATATATATATATATATATATATATATATATATACAGTGCTGTTTTTGTAACAATATAAGGTTCCGGTACGCAATGGTTCCGGTACGCAATGTTCCTGGGGGTCTGGGGATTGTTCATAAGGGGGTTCCACCCCCGGCAAAACTTTTTAAATGTATCCTCAATAATGGCGTTTTAAAGTTATTTGGGAACAAGGGAAAAATTCAGGCATTTGTCTATAATTTTGTTGATTTTTTTATTTTTTGTCCCAAGAGGTGCCGGTACGGCGTACCGGCGCGTACCGTCACAAAAACAGCACTGTATATATATATATATATATATATATATATATATATATATATATCGGTTTTAAAACGTTCTCCTACGTCTTCCGATGCCTAGTCGCCATTCACTTCGGTCCATCCAAAGGTCTTCATCCAATTCTCTTTCTCTCATTTCTCGATTTATGCCTTCTCTCCAACTCAGGCGGGGTCTTCCTCTTTTTCGTCTACCATGAGGGGTCCACGTTAGGATTTGTTTCGGGAGTCGTTCTTCGGACATTCTTTGTACGTGTCCATACCATCTAAGCTGTTTGGTACTAATGTCATCTACTATTGTGTGTTTCACATTCATTATTTCCCTAATTCTGTTGTTGGTTACCCTTTCTAATCTTGATTTTCCTGCTGAGCGCCTCCAGAAATCCATTTCTGTTGCTTCAAGTTTTCTCTTGTATATATATTGTATATATATATATATATATATATATATATATATATATATATATATATATATATATATATATATATATATATATAATGTTCTTGAACTCCTAAGTGGAGCATAGAGCTTCAGTGAAAACGCGCCATCGGGTTCTATTTTGCGCTAGGGCCTTCACCTCATTCCAAGACTTTCCTTGACTTCTTATCTCGTCCATGATGGATCTTCTCCAAGTTTGTGCTGGGCGACCTCTTTTTCTTTTTCCTTGGGGATTCCACTCTAGGGCAGTTTTTGCAATACTGGAACTGGAAGCATAAATAATATAAAACAATAAAATACAGTAAATGTTGTTGTATTGATAACTCTATAAATGACGATCATGAGACGAGTGTTGCTGGAAAAACAATAATTTTTGTAAAGTTTCCAAAATTCTGGCCACTAGTGTCATGTCGGTTGGGTTTTGAGTAAAGAGACCGTTGTAAACAGTGCAACGGTCTCTACAACAAATACAATTTGTGTGATGATATATCATGGAATTAGTGTACAGAAAATGTACTGAAAAGAATAAGATACTGTCACCACAATAAATAAATTAGTGAGTCACGTGGAATGACGCTACAAAAAGAGATTGTTGGAATATGTTAAAAAATATATCTGTGTCATAAACATAACATCATAAAAAAAATAAAACAAACAAACTGTACAGTCATTGCCGAAAGGATTAAAATTCGACGCAAGTAATAATTCTAACGAACATTCTATGCACTATATGTTTAACAACTTATTCAGATTTAGATATTCAACCAACTACTTACTACCCCATGGACAAATTTACTACCAAAAATATCGGAAAATAAATTGACCCCACCATGGATATTGAATGATTTTCAGATAATAGCACCATCATAGTAAGCGTAGAAATTGGTCCAGAAGAACGAAGTTGTCGATTTTAGCTTTAAATAATTTTTTGATTATTTCTCTAGATCTCGAAAAAGTCTTCTTGGTATGTAAATTAAAAACAATGTATTGAAAGTGGTGAATCTTCCAGATACTCCAAAATGTACATCTTTTGTTCAAAATAGAGACAAATAGACACAGAAAATTTTGTTCCTTCCTACAATTGAGTTGAAAGTAATTACTTATTTTTATTTTATTTTTTATTACATTTCATCCATTCTCACGTCCATCTAACTTCACACCCCCCGCGAAGACCCATTCCATTTTTATTAAAAAGGGTATTTATAGATTTACAAGACGGTTTATGAATTTCCAATATTTATGGGTTTGTTGTAACATTGGATGTAAAGATTTATGTTCCAAATATATTCTGATTGTTAAGACGAGAGTAATCTGCCTGTCAAAAGTTAAGGATAATGCTAATAATAAAATATATCTGTGCTAATCAAAATACAACAATATTACTTAAATAAAACAAATACAACAATTTCCATATTTTTTTTGTATTATTTTTAGATCAGATACAGGTAAAGGAACTCAGTAAAGGTGTATTCACAACAAAATATTAGTACGATTTTGTTAACAACAATTTAAAACATATGCATTGTCAAGTGTTCAGTTTGTTTATGAATTATACTTCTTCTTCTTTTAGTGCCAACTCCACTAATGAAGGTTGGCTATAAACATTGCGAATTCGTCTCTATCTTCTGCTTTTCTTAAAAGCGTCTATGTGTTTAACCTGGTCCAGTCACGAATGTTCTTCAGCCAGCATATTTGTCGTCTACCAAGACTCATTTGTCCTTCGATTTTGAACTTCATAATGAGTTGCAACAACTCGTACTTATCATTTCTAAGTTATGTGCACCAAATATTCTGTCCTTCGCCTTTTCATGGTTGGCACAAGTTCTCTGTCTCTTCTCATTCTGTGTAACACCATTTCGTTCGTAATATGATCGATCCATGGTATTTTCCAGATTCTCCTAAAAAGCCACATCTTAAAAATTTCCAGCTTTCTCATTAAGTCAACAGTCCAGGCTTCGACACCATGAAGAAGAATAGAGTGGACATAACATTTTACCATCCGATATCGGATTTGCAGATTGAGTCTTTGACTACTCAGAAATTTCCTCATCTTCAAAAAAAGCTGCTCTTGATTGCTCTATTCTTGATCGAATTTCTGATTTCGGATTTAGATCTTCCGTAATCCAGACTCCCAAGTATTTCCCTTTGTCCACTTGCTCAATATCTTCATTATTTTAGGGATCCTTGTGATGACTTTGCCCATCTTACTGATATCCATGGTTTTTGTTTTCTTTCTTATGTTTATTGTTAAACCAAAATTAATCAATAATGTGTTGATGCTTCTCGATGGTCAAAAAACTCTTGGATGCGCCTGGTTGTGCATTTCTTCTGATTAAATGGTGAATATCCTCCTAGGGTATCTCGTTCCATGCCCTAATGAACTCCTCCTGAAGTGCTCCCAAAGTTTGAGGAGGAATGCTTTAAATTATCGTCTACCCCATATATTCAAGTGGGGATAAAACTGGGGATCTTGGGGGCCAGCCTGCTCAAAGAAGTCCATTATGGCTCTCGCAATATGTGACCTTGCGTCACCTTGCTGAAAAATTGTATATTAGAGCGTCTGAAGATAGGATATGTGATGATGTTATAGAATTTCTTCTATGTATTGCTGAGCTGACATGTTCCTCTCACAAAGATTAGAGGTGACCTTGAACCATAAGCGATGGCACCCACACCATAACTTCAGCAGTGCGGTACACTACACACAAAAACTGAATTTCTTCTTTCACCACGTCGTCTTCTGACCCTGACTCGGCCATCATGCATCTCAAAATAGAATCGAGATTCATCACTAAAAACGATTCTATTCCTGGTTCCAAGGCAGTCGTTATCTGCACCATTCAAAACGGTTACGTCAGGAGTAAGAGGTGGCACCCAGTGTGGCCTAAATGAAAACATACGATTAGTCTTCCATGTTTTGCAAATCATTAATTTGCAATATAGCTGGTAGTAGAGAAGCGCTCTGTTAGAGCAATCAACCTTGAGCCATCTTTCACTATTAAAGATTTCTATGTCTATCCCCTGGCAAGTATGTCTGCTTTTTCGTTCCCTTCAATTCAGTATGTCCAGGTAAAGTTCTGCGTAATACGTATCTACTTCCACGTCTTTGTCTTATGTTGGGGTGGGAAGGAGGTAGATATATAGTGATATTAAATTATTTCAAAATAAATTGTTCCTCGTTTAAATATGAAAATTAATTTTGTTCAAATAACCACAACTTTTGACGAGCAGATTACTTCCTACAATATATAAACATAAATGTTCCAAACATTATGAGATGATTGCGCCGATTAACCTGAGGTGTGTTCAGCTGAGGGCACAATTGCGCCGAACTAAGATGGTCCTTGATCCATGGTATGATTGCGCTGCCTCCCATGGCGACGAAATATCTTAATATATTGTGCGACTGTACAGCTGCATTGTAATGCATTAATAGACGAAATAGGTTAGGTTATATAATTAAGAATGGAAGTAAAATAAAAGAATTTATTTTAAGAATATACCCTTACACTCACAGACTTATATGGACTTAAATCTACTAAGGAATTAAGTATAAAACTTTTTTACCAGTCTTTGAGCTATATACACTTAATTAATTAGATCAAAGCTGTAAGTAATAATTATCGTGCTGTGAGGTGTAAATCTGCCGCAGGAGCAATCGTGCCCATAGCTTAAAGGACCCTTTATCGAGACCGTATTATAGTAGGTACCATCGGCGCAATCGTCCACTGACCGTTCCAAATATGCCTGTTTGAATTCTGTTACCGTAAAGCTGGCTTCTTCCAGTGGCGGATCTAGGGGGAATATCAACAAGGTCCAGAATTAAAGAAAAAATTGTTGAAACATAAGAATATGCTAGCTGATATGAAACTTATACCATAGATATACAAATTCAACCCAATAAACAAGCTAGTCAGGAAACTTAATGCATATTGCATATATGTTATTATTTATTATGTCTTTTATGTAGTTTGAATTCATATTTTTTATGTCTTTTGGTTAATGCTTCATTAGAAGTCCCCCTTCCCCCAAGACAAATGTCTAGATCCGCCAATGGCTTCTTGTATTATTTGAAGTACAATGTAGTTAGTAGTTGAGATGGGATGGTGATACTTCATATACGGATCTGTGGTAATTAGGGAAACCACAAGATCGAGTTTATATCTGTTAGAAATATTACAATTAGATAAACAAGGTAAATTACTAATTTGAATTTACTTTTTTTTTAATTTTAGATAATATTTTTAACTCCTTTCATTAAAAAAATCTTTTAGTGATAAGTATTTAAACAACAAGAAGCACACATTTAGCGAATACATACACTCACTTGCCTTTTGTACGTTTTTTTAATCTGTAGGTGTTAAGTGGTTCAAAAATTTAAACACTAAAAAATAATAATAGGAAAAATCAGTAATCCAAAATAAAGTAATCAGTAACGTAAAAAAATAACATTGTTGGCTGTATGTGGTTTTAATTGTTCAGAGTTAGCTGTTCTTTAGGTTTAGTATCGGGTATTGCCTGCCCCTATATAATATAATGAGAGGTAGCAGGTACAGGATGCTGCAGTTAATAATCAATGGAAAAATCGACGGAAAAAGAGGAATTGGTAGGAAGAAATATTCATGGCTCCGATACCTTCATCAGTGGACTGGCTTATCAGCAGATCAACTATTACATGCCGCACAAGATCGAGAACGATATCGGCAAATTGTCATGGAAGCTACCCACGCCTAGGCATACTTCCAATAAGTTTCTGGATCTGCTCTTGCGGTATATGTTCCTATTCTTCATTCAACGCTATTTTCAGCTCTGAATTGTTTCTGGCAATGGTTGCCTCTTTTTAATCTTATTTCCTAAATGTCTAATATGACATGTCTAATGTCTAATTTGACTAAAATGTCCCATAACTGTTCTCATAGATTCATGTCGGGACTACAAGCGGGCCAATCCAAAACGGAAATGCCGACCGTTATTTAGGTACTCCATGACGATTCGCGTAGTATGTGGATGCTCATTCTTCTTCTTCTTCTTCAGCCTGTGTTCGTCCACTGCTGGACATAGGCCTCTTCCATTTGCTTCCATCGATTTCTACTCTTGGCAATTCTCATCCACTGTTTGCCCGCGACTTGTTTGATATCATCTGCCCACCTCTTCTGCGGTCTGCCTACTAATCGCCTGTTCTCTCTTGGTCTCCAGTTTGTTAGTCTCTGTGTCCATTTTTCGGGATTACCTCGGGCAACATGTCCGACCCATTGCCACTTGAGCCTTGCTATACGTTCTGCGACATCAGTAATCTTTGTTCTTTCACGAATGTCGATATTTCGAATTTTGTCTCTCAAACTAATCCCTAGCATGGCCCTCTCCATCGCTCTTTGAGTTGTACTGAGCTGCTCTAAGGTTTTCTTTGTAAAGGCCATGGTCTCCAGTCCATATGTAGTTACAGGCAAGATACATTTGTCATAAACTCTTCGTTTTAGACACATTGGTATATCTCTATTCTTCAAGATAAAGCTTAACTTGCCGAAAGCTACCCAAGACAATTGTATGCGTCTTTTTATTTCGGCTATTTGGTTTTCTTTGCCGATTTTAATGGTATGTCCATTATCCTGTATGGATGCTCATTATCCTGTATAAATAAGAAATTATCTCCAACTAAAGGGGCGTAGGGGACAACATTGTTCTCCAGACACTGTCGTATGTATCTATCTGCTGTTATGAGTTCCATGTTCGATGAAAATTAATTCGGTGCGTCCGTTGAAAGAAATAGGCGCTCCTACCATCTCCGCCACCAAACGGCGTTCTAGGTGAAATACAGCAAGGTACAAATCGTTCTCCAGGGTTCCTCCATACACGTTCGCGTTTGGAGATGCAAAAACGGGACTCTCCAGAAGACATTAAAACACATTGCTAAACAGTCCAGTCTCTCTGTCATCATTCGTAAATCTCATCCTGTTAGCTTGATGAGCTGCTGTTAATTGATGCTTGATGGGCATGCTACTAGTTTAAGAAAACGTAAACCACATTCATGTAGGAGTCATCTTATAGTTCGTGCAGAAATATGAGTTCGTTGAGCTTCTAATGTAAGAGCGGTTCCGTAATACGGAAATCTTAAAAAAACTGTTAATGCTGATATCTGCACTTTTTCAGCCTGATCCTGGTCTTCTAGTATTCTAGTGTATTCCCCAGTGTGTCGATACTTTGTAAGACCATCATGGATGATACTTTCAGCAATATTCAAATGATTTACAATGTAACGTATACTACGACCATCTTTATGTAATGCCACAACTTTTGCATTATTTTTGGGAGTCATACTAACACGATTTGAAAACAGTAACGAATAGCGATCTGAATTTATGTGAAACTTATCGTAAATACATATACTTAACAAAAAATTCAAAACACCTGTTGCTGGTAAACAAGATAAAGTATCATTTGCCAAATAATGTCAAAATTTTGATTCTATGGTGACGCGATCATATTTATAAATACACGTCTTTTTGTTTGTAAATGTTTACTCTCTCCCCATTAAAACAACTATGCACTGACAAAATTTAAAAAAAGAACATACAAAATGCAAGTTTATGTCATGCTTATTCATCGAAGCAAATAGTGACCTCATAAGAATTTTAAAAATAGTCTCAATAGCCACTTAACAGAATTCCAGCAGGCCGACATGGTCTCTTACTAAATCCGTTGGAAATCTATAAATAACCCTTTCATCGAATCCCACATCTATAGGATTCATTCTCATCCTCCTCGTTCCGAATTCGCCGTTGAGTCATAACCATATTTTTTATGCTGGGGCCACACTAACGTCTAATGCCGTTAATTATCGCATTATTTGACATTAAAGAGAGGTATAGCCACGACTTAGCGCGCTAATTTGTTATTGGCATTATTAATCACGTTAAACGTTAAGCGAGCACCACACTCTGCGAAGTTACTTCGGGAAAGTTGACCGAAATCCGAAGTACCGTCACTACACACTCGTTCAACTTCGCGAGGAACATATTCACGCGGTGCGATACCTACTTCGATCCCTTTGACTCGGTCCAAAAACCGCCAGAGAATGGAAGTAGGCCGAAGCGAAATGATTTCGCACGAAGTGCCTGTCTACACTCTCGTACTTGCTGAACCTCGATCGAGTTCGCGAGTAGTATAGTGAGCGTTTTAGGCGATAGCTCGAGTGGCGGTTTCTTTCGGCGATGAAGGGGGTTACTCCGTCACTTGTCGCGTTGTTTTGGCTACACTAGCGCTGTTTTAGTTATACGCAACAAGTTCTAGCTTGCAGTGCAGCAGTGTAATTTGTTTTGTGCAATACATACTGCGAAAATGGAGTGCTGTAATTGTTCAATTTTCACATGCAAAAAATATTCTTATATTTTTTACTGCATTAAATCTCTGATTACAACCCTTAATTTAAATAAATTTCAAGCCAGCACTGTTCAATAGTACATTTCATCCCCTCCTAATTGTACCCTTACCCATACAGACAGACAATTTTGGATTCAGGACAGAAAGAATTCTCTCTCTCCTCTAAGATCTTCCGCTGGATCCACAGCAATACGTGTTACGTTACGTGACGAACAGTAATTCGGGAGTGACGCCATACTTGATTTTGCAAATCGTGGTACGGAAACAATCAATTCGTGTGTGACCACGGCTCTAGTGATCTACAACGTTCACAGTTTGGTAAGACTTTATATACATATTAATATTGTCTATATAAAACCTTATACTTTATACTCCCACGTGAACCTGAACATAACAATCGTACACTAATTACAGTCCACAATAAAATCTAGAGATTGTATTTTACAATCTCACATATAGTTCGTCCGCTATAACTTTTCCCATGCGTACGATTCATTTTCAATCAAATTAAGTCAAAACATAAATTGAAACAAACGTCGATGTGTATATACATTTTGTATACTGTATACCAGTGGTGCTCAGACTTATACTGTGTGGGATCTACCACATAAACTGCAAGCGTCCAGCGATCGACTGCTAGTAAAACACAACAGTTTTAAAAATAAAAAACTTTGTTGCGCATTTCTATTTGATAAAAAGTTGTAACTTCAGAGAGTTGTAATTATATATAATCCGGTTCTCTTCTACCGTGAGGTGTCGAGAAATCTGTTTTTACTTCCTAATCATCTCTCTCCAAAGTTTTCTGTTGGGTGTCCTTCTCTTGGCTTCCTCCCATGTGAGGTTTCTGCTTTGTAGTGATTTTCCCACAGCATCGTTCCATTGTTGACACGGTCTTCCTCTTCTTCTTGTATTGTACCACTTCCCTTTGCTTCCCAAACTACCTTGACTTGCCTATGTGGATCTAACCTATTTAAGTGACCAAACCATCTTAGTTGTGATCTTTCTATGGCTTTGTTGGCACTCTCAACATCTAGGTTGTTTCTTATCGTTTTATTTTTTACCTTGTCCATTAGCGTAACTCCTACTCTTCGTAAATACTTCATTTCGGAAGATTGTATCTTGCTCTTCAACCGTTCATTTAGCGTCCATGTTTCACTTCCATATAGCAAAGTAGGGAGGTATATTGTCTTATATACTGACACTTTTGTCTTCTTGCTAATTTCTCTTTTGCTAATGAAACCTGAATTCAGGGAGTGATATAGTCGAGATATTTTAGCAATTCTGTTGTTCAGCTCTTTTTGCATTTTTCCTTTTCCATCTATTATAGTTCCTAAATATTCAAAATCCTCCACTTGTTCTACTAAATTTCCGTCTAGGTTTATATGGATTTCTCTCGGTGTCTTGGATATAAGTAGAGTTTTGGTCTTTGATTAAAGATAAGACATAACATAAAAATACTCAAGATTTTGAAAAAATAGCTTATATATCATTATTAAAGATTTCTCAAGGGGATCATTGTAGTTACAGTTGTAGGAAGAGTTGTAATTAAAGTCATGTTTTTCATCCTAATTTTATTTGGATGTTGATGCATGCTACCTTCATTTGGGAAAATGCAGACTCACACAAGTACGTTGATCCAAAGAATGCTATGAGCTTCAGAGCTATTTGCCTCAAAGATGGATATTTGTTATACCGTATGAAAGACCAAAATCTCTTATCAGCCGCTCTGGACTTAAGGTGTATATAAGTATCCGAAATTATTTTCAGTGCCTCATTTTGGACGGAAATGATCTCCATATTGAAAGTAATTAATATTTCAGTGGCAATTTTTTCCACGTCTTCTTTTCACAAGCAAATGGATTAGAAATGAATGTAACAATATCTGTCAGTTTCTTAAAATGAGCCAAGCGTCTTTCAAACTCGCCATGAACTACTTGCATCTTCGTCTCATAATAAATATAATTGGGCGGTTAACCTTTTTTCAAGGATAGAAAGTTGTTTAAATCCTTTCTGTTCATTTGATTAATCAATAATAACAATTTATTGACAAAGGAATGTACCTACTGCGCTCATCATATCGATAATTGTTATTTTTACCCTGTAGTTCCAAATTAAGGAGGTTCAAATGATTTGCTAAATCTGATACGAAAGCCAGATCACTGAGCTTTTTGTTTTGAAGTAAATTTTCCCCTCGTTCTTCTAGAAAAGAAATGATTTCGGGACTAATTATTTCAACCACCTCACATATGTATGCAGAAGTAAATTAGTGTCCACATCTTTTTCATTTGTATTTTTTCCGTGAATCGCAATCGACTTCAAAAACTTTAGCGATCGACCGGTCGATCGCGATCGACTGTTTGAGCACCGCTGCTGTATACTATATACTACACACATCGGCGTACGTTTCACTTTATGTTTTGACTTAATTTGATTGAAAATGAATCGTACCACATGGGAAAAGTTATAGCGGACGGACTATATGTACAGGTTATCGTACAGTAATAAAAAAATAATCGAATTTTTAACAGTGTTTGAAACAGAAACTTTTTATGGGATCCCCGACAAAAATCGTGGTGTTCGTGGTGATGTTTGGCGTCCAATTGTGCAGTCATTCTCTTTTTCAGCGACGGTAGAAGATTTAAAAAAGAAAAAAGACACTCTTGTGGGATACTACTATACCACTCATTTAAATAAATATAAAAAATCGTTTTCTGTGCATTTTTATTATCCACCATCTTCTTTTGAGTCTTGATTTTTGCTTGATCCATTTATAAAATAATAAGTTCATAAAATAATAGTTAACACTGATAAAATATAACAGCATAGCTGCTTCGACTTCCATCTTGAAATTATTTGATTAAAAAACCCGTTTTCTACTGACTACGTCACTTTAATGCGCAGTTTAATCCATCATTTTTGGTGTATAAATTAATACGATAATGAACGTTAAACGTAAACGTTAACGTTAGCGTGGCCTCAGCATAAACTAACACGTTCACATTTTCACCAAACAGATCCATTAACAGATGTTCAAGTCCGGTCCAGATACTAATTCACTTTATTTACAGTTTTAAGTGTGACCAAAACCAAGTTCCTACACAATCTGCAAATGGGTCCACTGTACCTTTGGTGGACACCAGGAAGGCTGATCCAGAAGTCGGAGACTATGATCCGTTTCAACACAGGGCCAATCTGCCGCATCCAACATCGTAAGTAGTCTTTTATATTCTGTTTTCCTTAGGGCCCCCGCATATTGCAGACTTTTTATTGGCCAATAGTTTAGTCGGGTTGGGCTGTTGGTGAGCATACCGAGCCAACTAAACAGTCGGGTTGGTGAAGAGTGCGCAGACTAGCAATAGCCGACTGATTATTTTCAGAACGATTTAGTACTTTTCGTATTTGACTCTTGAAGTGTGGTCGCACAATGCCAAAATTATCCAGAAATGTTATTATCGCTCTTATACAACGGATGAGGAAAACCAAGAAGAGATTCTGAGAATATTGAGTGCATCCAACTCACAGTGGAAGAAATAAGAAGGCGATCAAAAGTAACAGATGTAATCCAGAAGATTGCCATGTTAAAATAAAACTGGACAGGAAACATAGAAAGAATGGAAGACAACCGTCGGACGAAGCGAATTGTTGAATGGCCACCAAGGGCAAGCAAAAGAAGTAAAGGCAGACCTCAAACAAAGTAGACTGATGACATCAAGTAAATGGCTGGTCATAAATGGAGGGAAAAACAACAAACTGAAATGAATGGATACACATAAGAGAGGCTTACTTCCGACAGTGGAATACATGATGATGATTAATGATGATGATGATGAATTCTTGGTGATAGATTATTTAGTGGAAAATTCTACACAATGTATTCTAAATTACTTGATTACCCAAAAAAGTTTTTCGTTTTTTATCGCATGATCATCAATGAACTAGTCATGCTAATTGGACCACACAGGTTTCTACAATTACCGATTGTGAATTTGACGATACCATTTTTTCGCAAATGATATTCAAAAAATATTCGCACGGCACGAGTATCGTGACACCAAAACTAAGAGAGAATTGAACTATCGGCTGATAAACAATCGTCGTGTGTGCGCAAGTTCTAGTTAGCCAACACTGATTAAACCGTCTCGTCGGCCGACAAATTAGTTTGAAGGCAATCGGGAAGCCAATCAAACTTTTTTATCGGCCGATACTGAATCGGTGTAATGTGCGCATCTGCCTGCATACCTCTCTGTACTGATTAAGAAGCCGATCAAACTATCGGCCGATAAAAAGTCTGCAGTCTGTAGGGGCTCTTAGGTTGATAGCACACCACCTTATTATAAATTCAAAAATGTGACCGAAATAATATAGGGTCGTCCAAAAAATTAAAGCAACTCGTAAGCATTCTTTATTAGAAATTTGTCTTTACTTGCTATCTTGCGTTTTATCCTCCCTGTCTTTAGTCCTGTCGCCAGGGGGGGTACAACGGCCTCGTTAATTCAGATGGACTTACCCAAGTTTTTTTTATGTATTTTGACCCGTAGAACACGAATTTTTTGGGTAACAGTTGATCCGGATGTCGATAAGATTGTTATAGACCAAGAACTTGAGGAATCAAATAACAGCGATTTTTGGCAAAACAAAACAATATTTTGTATTTTTTGGGTCATTTTAAGCAAAAAATATTTCTACAAGTTTTTTAGTAGGATGCACAGTTTTCGAGATAAACGCGGTTGAACTTTCAAAAAGTCGAAAAACTGCAATTTTTAAACCCGAATAACTTTTGATTAAAAAGTAAAACAGCAATTCTGCTTAGCGCCTTTGAAAGTTCAAGTCAAATTATGTCGGTTTTGATTATTTGCATTGCTAAAAATTTATTGTGTTATTGTTAAACAAAGCTACAAACAACTAGTGCGTGAGTGATGTTTCTATGATTTCTCATTTAAAATCGAACGAGTAGGTAGAATAGGTACTAGTGCAATCAAGACTATTTCTACGTTACATGCGTTAAAACGCATGTAAAAGCACGGGAAACCCTACGTGTTTATAGCTTTGTTAAACAATAAAAAAATAAATTTTTACCAATGCAAATAATCAAAACCGATATAATTTGACTTAAACTTTCAAATGCGGTAAGCAGACTTGCTATTTTATTTTTTAATCAAAAGTTATTCGGGTTCAAAAATTGCAATTTTTCGATTTTTTTAAAGTTCAACCGCGTTTATCTCGAAAACTGTGCATCCTACGAAAAAACTTGTAGAAATATTTTTTACTTAAAATGGCCCAAAAAATACAAAATATTGTTTTGTTTTGCCAAAAATCGCTGTTATTTGATTCCTCAAGTTCTTGGTCTATAACAATCTTATCGACATCCGGATCAACTGTTACCCAAAAAATTCGTGTTCTACGGGTCAAAATACATAAAAAAAACTTGAGTAAGTCCATCTGAATTAACGAGGCCGTTGTACCCCCCCTGGCGACAGGACTACTTGTAAAATTTTGATATTGTGTAATTTAATTGCTACAATAGATTCTAATGTTAACATTAGCCAATGTCGCCGACCCTCGCTGCTAGTGGCGTCCATTGCAAAACCGTTGGCGCTACATAATCACCTGTCTAAGCCACTTTGTGGCGCCACTGAGTGGCGCTGCAGAGTGGTTCGTCCGTTTCTGCGCTAAAAGGAAAAGGAAGGATCTGCCGATTCAGTGCCGTGGAATTGGGTATAAATGTTTGGAAAATGAAATTTTATTATGATCTAAATTTATTATAATAAAAATGTACAATATAATATAAAATACATACAAATTACATGCCTGTTTGATTCTTAAGAGAAAGCGTAAAATAATCACAGGCCATCACGGAACATCAGATAATATACAGAGAAACGTTTACCCAAGGCAATTTAGCTAAATAAAATAAACATTTTTATATTTTGTTTATTCTATTCCAAGAGAACTAGAAGTGTTTTCTTGGAAGATTTTTTAATTGCAAATTATAACATTAACATGGTCGCTTGTCGCTTACTGCTTTCCGAATTAAATACACTAGGTATTACTCCAATAAATTAAGGCAGCATCTTAAAATTGGAACATTTATGATGTCTCGAATTTCCTAACCCTGTTGTCCAATTTGAGTGATTTTTTAATTATGTTATAGTCTTATTCTTTAAGAATATCGCTGTAATAATGTTGGTGATAGACAGGTAAATGTCATTGTACACCGGGAGTCACAATCATACTGTGTTTTTTCTCAAAGTCAGGAATACCCTGTGGAATATTATAGCATTTATAAAATATTGAAATTAAAACTCAATTGTAGCCTTAGAACTTTCTTAACATTTTGTTTTTTTAATTCGCTTATGTTGGATAATAAAAGAGATATGTACCTACTTTTATATCACAAATGAAGTTTGCTGTTTGGTCTTGATCAGTGGCGGCTCGTGACAATTTCAGTTGGTGGGGCCTGGGCCGCATATAAATTTGACGAAATTACAATAAGAAAAATGAAGAATGAAAACATGGCTCAAAAAAATATATATACAGGTACTGTACTGAGCTGACCCAATAATACGCACACACATACTCATACAACCCCAGCCTCGAGAGATATGTGCGTTCCAATGAAACAGTGGGAAACATCTCCGAAGATCAAACCGGTCACACTCCGTAATGAAGTGGTACCTATCTGACCCTCAAGCTATACCACCACCTCTCCCCATCGAAGGACATAACAAATGAAGAGGCTTTGTACTGAACGTTACTTTGGATGCTCTTATTAATTTATGTGGTTAAGCCACCTGACTTTATGGATAACTATAAAAGTTTTTCTCCATATTAATGACCGTTGTTGTTCGAATTACAACAATACTTAAAAACAAGAGTGTTTGACCAGTGCATATTCCTAATTCTTACATAGGCATGCCAAACATGGACCTTGACCAAAGCAAACATTGATCAAGTAAAATAATAAAAACACAAAGAGCCATGGAGAGAGCAATGTTAGGAGTCAAATACAGACAAAAATCAAAACAACTGGGTAAGAAATAAAACAAAAGTCAAAGACGCAGGACAACATATAGTCAGGCTAAAATGGAGCTTCGCAGGTCATAACGCCAGACAAACGGACAATAGGTGGAATACCACGATTCAACAATGGAGACCATGGGCAGGAAATAGAGCAAGAGGACGACCCTAGATGAGATGGGGAGATGACATTAAAAAGATAGGAGGAACGCACTGGAAACAGAAGAACTAAACAGAAACGAATTGAGGAAACTGGGGGAAGTCTAGGTTCAAAATTGGACGAATTAAAGGGCAAAAGAAGAACGAATGACTTAGTTTATTTATTACTTAATCATTTATTTATTTATTACACCTAATCGTTTAATTTCATTCTTTTCATCTATCCCTAACGATTAAAAAGGACTTTATAATAAATAGTCTACTTTGTTCATTTTAAATTAACGTTATCACACCGAAACAGCGTATTAACTACACAGAAGGGCCAAACAAAACGGGCCCCTAAACATCTTATACGGCCTGCCTAGGATTATTGACGACAGCGAAGAACATGCAATGCAATACAGCCGGTACCTACGTGACTGCAACGACTAGTCAAAGAAATAATACTGTTTAAAGGCAAGCGTCCACAGGTCCGCATCGTATGCATCGGACGCATCGTACGCATCGGATTAATTTTTCATACTGCGTCCACTGTATCGGCAGCGATCAGATTGCCGATGCCACTACCTGCTGGGGTAGAAAAATTACTAAGGTAGACTTTAAAATTTGTTGTTCATTTATGTATTGGTTGTTTATTAATTGGTTGTTTATTTAATTTAATAATTAATTTATGCATATTAACTACATTTATTAGTATGATAGTTGAATGTATCTGTTTAGTAATAAAAAATCCACAAATATGTAAAATGTTGAACGAAATATCTACAAAACGAAACATGCTAGGTACATACAACATGATATTAAAAGAAAGCCTGTAACATTTACTAGAAAATGCAATACTAATATGCAATATACAGGGTGTACCATTTAAAACAATGAAAAAAAGTGTATTTGCAAATAGTGATCACATTGTATTTTATATTGATATACATACCTATGTCAAAGATATTAAATTATTTAAAAATGACACTATACTGATAAAACTCTCATATGTCATTTTAAATATTTCAGCTTATACATCAATTCTCTCGGTAGACCGCAAGCTATAGCAGAAACATGACGGTAGACCGCATAGTATCACCCATTTTCTAACTAATTATACATTTTGATATAAAGGAATTAAGGAATACACAAAGCTGTTATTATCAGTAAAAGTTTCTTTAAAGATTAATTAAAGTTGCCTTTCTGAAATCGGTAAAATACTTTCTGTGTTTTTAAACAGTTTGGCCAAACTGTACCTACTTGTAACACACTTTGAATGAGTAATAATTTTAAAATGAGTAATATTTATGATATTTTAATCCCCATAGTCAACTTATCATGGGCTGTAATATTTTGACCTGAATATACCTATATATAAAATAAAAGTTAAATCTGCGTTTACTTGTTTCATTGCAAAGAAGATCATCATCAAATGCAAATTAGCCGTAGATTAGCTCCCACTGGGCCAAGCGAAATTCCGAACAGACTGCGTGGGGTACGTCCACTGGTCGGCATTTCGAATGATTCATCGGCACGCATCGCAAAAGTTGCCCCTCGAAGCAACCGTTCGGCATTACCGATGATGCGATCCGTACGATGCGGATCAGTGGACGCAGTTACGTAAGTTTTTGTACAAGGCAAACTAAAATCCGTTGCGTACGATGCGTACGATGCGGGTCTGTGGACGCTTGCCTTAAAGCAAGGGCCAGGGTAAACGGGCCCATCGGACGGTTCTATGCGGCTAGTGCAGCGCATGGTGACAATAATTAATAGAGAAGACTTTTACTTAGTGCGTTGCGTGATTGTGCAATATATTATTTTTGTATCACGAGAAAAAACTATATGCATGAGCAAATAAATTATTTAATGCATATGTATATAAAATATTATATAATAGAATCGTAACTAAAAATTTACATATATTACATATTTTTGGTGGGGCCCGGCCCCTCTGGCCCCTAAGGACGCTCCGCCACTGGTCTTGATCAATATCATTCCAAATCTCGAGAGTTACTGTTTCTACCACATGTAAAGTTCTAGGAGGTGGCAAATGCTGTCATAGTCTTCTGCCAATTATCTCTCACAAATGATCGAACGGGTTAAGATCTGGTCTATGTAGTGGCCAATTCAAAGCCCGAAGATTTACCTGTTGTAAATATTCGGTTAGAGTTCGTGCAACGTGAGATCTTGCATTATCATACATTAGCAAAAAATTGTTATCAATATAAGGAGCCGATAGCATGGTAGCTAATCTAAGTCATTCGCTTGTATGCTCACTGCTTGAACACACTCATCGCGGGCCAAATTCCTTTTAGCGCGTTCCATTTCCACCAAAGAACAAAAAAATACGGACTTAATTGAAACTTTAAATAATAAATCTACTAATTTCCACAACAAACCAGACACATTTTGACTGTTTTGTCTATCAACAATTTGACATTTATTAAATTGTTAACAGTCAGTTGTTAATTTCTCATAGCATGTTTGTTAAACTGGGGAGAAAATGAGGATGTATTGATGGAAAGCTAGTTGTTAAAGTATCTAACTTTTTATTGTCTAGCATAAGCGAATGAATCAAACAACAAAATGTTAAGAAAACCTGAGGCTATAGTTGGGTCTTATTTCAGTATTTTATAAATGCTAAATAATTCCACAGGGTGTTGCGAACTTTGAGAAAAAAAACACACTTTGATTGGTACACCCGGTATACAATGAAAATTTACCTGTCTAGCAACAATATTATTACAGCGATATTGTTAAAGAATAAGGCTATAACATATTAAAAAAATCACTTAAATCGGACAACAGGTTTAGGAAATTCGAGACATCAAAAATTACCCATTTTAAGGTGGTGCGTTAATTTCTAGGAGAAGAGTAGAATTAAAAAAATTTGAATCGTTACATTAGTATGTATGTATACTCCATCTAATTTACTTACCGTTGCACGTCATCCGCGTCATAGCCCGTGACGTCACATGATACCAACACGAAATATTTAGGCGGTAGGTGTGTTCTTTTTTAGAATCACTTTGCCGAGTACACTGGCATTACAGCCACTAGACATATTTTATTATATACGCGTAGAAATAATATTTAAAAATTTCTATTAATGTTAACTTAAAGAAATACATAATAATATCTTTCATTTAATTTGTATAAATGGATTATAAAGCGTTTTTACGAAGCACATTTGTTCGGAATACACTGTAACTATAATCGAACAAAGGTGATATTTTGGCATAAATTGGTAACATTTATTTGACAGTTGCGATGATGACACTTCATATTTGTTTATATTCTTTACTATAAGTATTTGTTTCATTATATTTACTGTTTTTATTATGCACTTTAACGTAAGATTATAACTTAATTATTGTTTTCTATTTCTAAAGTTTGTATTTATTTACATTGAATATTAATTTGTTTTGCTGTATAATCCACTTCCGCAAAAATTGTGTGATGTATGATTTAAAATGAATTCAAGAATTGTTTGTAATTGGGCAACAATCTCAACTTAGATCTCGAACGTAGATAATGACGTGCAACGGTAAGTAAATTAGATGGACTGTACCTAAAAATTATTTACTCAATATAGTCTAGTCGCAACATAGGGGGTCCCGTGGACACTTTTAGTTCACCGCGATTTGATGGTGGTATTATAGGTTTTTTGGGTCGCTGAATCCAATGGAAGTGGTCTAGAAGCCCAAATGTGGTGCGTTTAATTGTTGTTAACAAATTTTGGTAAAATTAGGTATTTTTCAGGATTTATTAGAAGCCCTGTAAATAAATTGATAGTGTTAAGGTCTTCTCTGGTGTATTTTTGGTCGCTGAATCGAATGCGACTAGTCGCGATTACCCAAAATGTGTTCTTATTTTGTTAATATCAAAATAATTGTTTATTCGCCGAAAAGCTCGAATGCGTTATCTACAGCAAGTTTGTAGTCTTTTTCATAGTATTTTTATACGCTAAATCGATTGTCACTAGTCGTGATAGCTTAAACTACTTCCGACTTTGTTATTAATAAATTATTGCAAAAATAACGGTATATAGTACGTTTACTCGCGGTTTTTTCTCTAAATTTTAAAAAACCACTTGGAATGACATGAAATTTGGCATGCACGTAGCTAACATGTCAAACAAAACAAGTGATATTGTGCCGATGTGTGGTTTTACCCTGGGGGTGAGTTTAACCCCGTTTAGGGGGTGAAAGAAGAAACCTTTAAAATAAGTCCGAAATTGGATAAACTGATTAATTCTAAGCAACGTTTGTTCTATACAGTTTTTTCACTAAGTCAATACTTTTCGAGTTATTTGCGAGTGAATATGTTCATCTTTCAACAAAAAAACCAAATACATAACTCGACAAGTATTGACTTTAGTGAAAAAACTGTTTAGAACAAAAGTTGCTTAAAATTAATCAGTATTTCCACTTCCGGACTTATTTTAAAGGTTTCTTTTTTCACCCCGAAAAGGGGTGAAACACCCCCAGGGTAAAAGCAGACATCGGCACAATATCACTTGTTTTGTTTGACATGTTAGCTACGTGTATGCCAAATTTCATGTCAATCCAAGTGGTTTTTTTAAATTTAGAGCAAAAACCGTGAGTGAACGTACTATTAACCGTTATTTTTGCAATAATTTATTAATAACAAAGTCGGAACGTGCTTTAAAAAAACCCACGCTGCTCAAACATTTGCCCTTCCAAACCCTGAAAATCTAAACGAATACTTCATTAACGTGAGTAAAAATATAACATCAACTATTCAGTCTCAACAAGATCCCATTTCCTATCTCCCTAATTCAGAAATTGTCTCGAATTCATTCTTTATAAGACCAATCTATAAATCTGAATTGATCCAAACGATCAATAGTATCAAAAGCAAATCATCTTGTAGTACTGATGGACTATCCATAAAAATCTTCTCAAATCTCACAGATAATGTGTTAGAACTCCTCGTGTCACTAATTAATGATTCCTTTGAAAACGGTAAATTTCCAGAGTGCCTAAAGACAGCCATTATTATTCCTCTTCATAAAGGTGGTGAAAAATCTAATGCCTGCAACTATAGACCTATTGCCCTACTACCGGTACTCTCCAAAATTATTGAGAGGCTCATAAAAACCCGACTTATGTCCTTTCTCTTTGATAACAATATTTTATCACAAAATCATTTCGGCTTCTTAACTAATAAATGTACAACTGATGCCATGTTTTCTGTACTTCACGAGGTTTACCAAGCACTAAACAATAATCTTTATACTGCCAATGTTTTCTGTGACTATTCCAAAGCTTTTGATTGTGTAAATCACAACATTTTGATTAACAAACTTAATTACTATGGAATTCGAGATATTTCTTTGAATTGGTTCAAATCTTACTTAGATAATAGGAAACAATTGGTTAGAGCAAATGATACTGACTCTAGTCTCAAAAACATTATATGTGGAGTACCACAAGGTTCAGTATTGGGTCCTCTACTTTTCCTGATCTTTATAAATGACATCACTAATTTAAAAATCGATGGAAAAATTTTTCTTTTTGCTGATGATACCAGTATCACTTGGAGCAACTCAACTATTGCAACTCTTCATGCAACTATAACTTCTGATCTTCTTACGATAAAAACCTGGTCTGACTCTAATTTACTCTCCTTTAACGTGGATAAAACGGTAGCATTATCATATAAAGGTGCTCTTCAACCCCTGCTTGTGAATAGCAGCCAGATCTCTACCGTTGATTCTGTAAAATTTCTTGGTATTCTTTTAGACAGCAACCTCAAATGGTCCCTTCATATCGATTTGTTAAGTAAGAAACTCGCCTCGGCCTGCTATGCCATAAGATCTGTTTCGAAGGAACTCAATTTAGCATCTTCTAAAATAACATATTTTTCTTTATTCGAGTCTCATCTTCGATATGGTCTTCCTTTTTGGGGGTCTAGTACAGCTGCCCAATTTGATGTTATTTTCAAATTACAAAAAAGAGCAATAAGATATCTGTTTGGCCTCAGAAGAACAACCCATTGCAGAAGTTACTTTAAAGATCACGAAATTTTAACCCTTCCATCTTTGTATAATTTTAGCAACTGTTTGCTTAATTCATAAACACATGCATGTCTTTCCAGCAAGGCCTCATCATGACTACTCCACCAGAAATTCAACTTTTGATGTCTATTTACCGATCCCGTCTTCTGAGTTAGTAAAGAAATCTATACTATATTCCGCAAAAAAACTATACAACCATCTCCCTTTACAACTCAAATCTGCAACATCCTTTCTCAAGTTCCGTAAAATGACACAAGCTCATTTATCTAAAAGACCATATTATTCAGTAGAAGAGTTTCTTAATGACTAACTAAGAAATCACAGTAATGTACAAGTAACTAAAGTGTATTTATCTATATTTGGGTGTCACATACAGCAGCTTAAACTGATTAGTTCCTTTGTTTGTGTTTTATTATATTATGTTGTATGTTCAATTTTGCAATTTATAGTAATTTTGCAATATATTGGTTTTTGTTTTTACTTCACTTTTTTAAATGGTTTATATTTTTTTTTATTGACGATTTATCTAATTTTATAAAATTGTATTTGTTATTGTTATGTATATCTTTTTCGTGAATCTATGTTAAGCTTTGTCCATAAAATTGTATAATTTTCAGTGACAATAAAGCATATTTCTATTCTATCATGACTAGCGGCAATCGATTTAGCGTATAAAAATACTATGAAAAAGACTACAAACTTGCTGTAGATAGCGCATTTCGAGCTTTTCGGCGAATAAACTATTATTTTGTTATTAACAAAATAAGAACATATTTTGAGTAATCGCGCCTAATCGCATTCGATTCAGCGACCAAAAATACACCAGAGAAGACCTTAACACTATCAATTTATTTACAGGGCTTCTAATAAATCCTGAAAAACACCTAATTTTACCGTAATTTGTTAATAACAATTAAACGCACCACATTTGGGCTTCCAGACCACTTCCATTGGATTCAGCGACCCAAAAAACCTATAATACCACCATCAAATCGCGGCGAACTAAAAGTGTCTACGGGACCCCCTATGTTGCGACTAGACTAGTAAAAACAATAAAGTAATCTTGTTTATGTACTTTTTGCAGGGACTTGGATACGCTCATCCATCTGCTTAAAGGATGTTTGGGAAGCGGTATTTTAGCCATGCCATTAGCCTTCCACCACGCCGGCTTATTCTTTGGTCTCATATGTATGTTTATCATTGGTATAATTTGCACCTATTGCGTTCACATCTTGGTCAAAAGTGCGCACGAAATCTACAGGCGGCAAAGGGTATCAGCTCTCGGCTTTGCCGAGGTGGCAGAAGCTGCTTTCCTCATCGGACCCAAAGGTTTCCATCCCTGGGCTAAGTTCGCCAAAGCCATGATTAACTTCTTTCTGGTGGTAGATCTCATCGGTTGCTGCTGTGTGTATGTATTATTCGTGGCAAAGAACCTCAAGCAAGTAGTAGATGGTTACACCGAGGAAGAATACCACTACGACGTCAGGATATACATGGCAGCCTTGTTACCGTTCCTAATCTGCACCAATCTCATCAGAAATCTCAAATATCTCGCACCATTGTCCATGGTCGCTAATGTTTTAGTAGCTGTAGGCCTTGGTATTACTTTCTATTATATCTTCAACGGTCTACCACCGCTCAGTTCCAGACCTCATTTTGCTAGTGTGTCCACTTTGCCTGCCTTCTTCGGCACTGCCATTTTCGCTTTGGAAGGTATTGGTGTAGTTATGCCTTTAGAGAATAACATGAAAACTCCAGGTCACTTTATTGGATGCCCCGGCGTGCTCAACATCGGCATGTTTTTCGTTGTGATTCTATACGCATCTGTTGGATTCTTTGGATACTTACGATATGGAGATGACGTCAAAGTTGGAAGTATCAGCTTGAATCTTCCCGACGAACCGTAAGTATTTTTATCAATAATCTATTAGTATTTTTATGAGAAGGACTGATAATCAATTAAATAAAGTTAAAGATTTGAAAAGTGATGTCCCAAAATTAACAAAAAAATTGAATTTGCCGCTTTAGTTATATGTTATACACATCAGCTCAAACAGGCCCTAGAGGCCCAAGGCTTCAATGGTTTTCTTCCATTTCTGTCTATCAATGTTTAAAATTTTTTGTTGTCCATACATTTGCATTATTTCATTATTTGTTCTTCAGTTATGCTCATCTTTTATACCTCCGTAATATTCTTCTGAGTATATTCCGTCTTCTTCTTCTTAAAGTGCCGTCTCCTCAATGGAGGTTGGCTACTACAATTACAAACTCGTCTCTGTCTTCAGCTGTTCTTATTAGTTGTTCAAAATTTAGCCCTGTCCATTGTCGGAAGTTTCTGAGCCACGATAGTCTTTTCCTTCTTAGTCCTCTCTTTCCCTCGATCTTTCCTTTCACCATAAGTTGAGCATATTGGTAGTTATTATTTCTCGGTATGTGGCCTAGTTATGATGTTTTTCTAACTTTCACTGTGTTGAAAAGTCTTCTTTCCTTGCCTATTATATTTATGAAGTTAGTATCTTCCACTTATATCTATCTAGTTTCATTTATATGATTTTTCTTAAGATCCAGGTCTACGTAGCATAAAGCACCATTGGTCGTATAACCGTAGTATACATATATTCTTCTTTTTGCTCCTCTGGATATTTTCTTTTTATTTCTTACTATTTAGGTCAAACAGGCAAGCAAGTGCATGTTCTCAAAAAAATTGATAGTGTGTAAAAATTTTGGACATCTTGGATATTAAAGCACCCTAATATGTCTGTGTAGATATTGGCATTGGATCCGACTCGGTCCGACCGTCACATGTAACACCGTTGCCGTATCCTCTATTTTTTCATACTATCACGTTACAGTTTTTTGTGATATTATATTTGTAATCAACTATTTATAATGGGAAATAAGCCACAATTTTACCAAAAAAAAAAATATTTATTAACGTTTCGAAGCCCAAATCGGGTTTCGTTTTCAAAATACAAAATACTATTAAAATAAAACAAACATGTTGTTGCTAAGTAAAAAAATTCTTCTAATAATTTATTTAATCTGACTCATTTATATTGGCAATTCAGACGTATATTATACATTTTAAAGTAGAAGACTTTAAAATGATATCGCCAATATTTATGAGTTGCGTTCCTGGGACGACTTTACTAAAAGATAGTTCATTCGATTACATGAAATCAATCCCAACTCAAGAATATCCGTCGCAAAAAAATCATAGCATGTGATCTGTCTTTAAAAAGACAACCAAATGCAACGATGACAGTAAAATTCTCGCGTTAGAGATTCCATAGTAAATCACGAGGGAAAACCATTGAATAAACAATTGAGATCTATTCTATCTAAAACTAAACCTAACAATGAACAAGAAAGAACAAAGAATTGCATTTATAGAATATCTTGTGAATGCGAACAATTTTATTTAGGTGAAACATCAAGACCATTAAACGTTAGAATAAGTGAACATCAGTCTTATATTAAAAACAGAGAATTTGATAGATCTCAGATATGTCAACACGCATGGGATAATGAACATAGAGTTCAGTGGAGAGATTCAAGTATAGTCCTGAAAGAATCAGATAGTAAAAAGAGAAAAATCAAAGAAGCGGCTCTAATTATGCTAAATGAAACCAATTGTGTCGCAAATTCCTCGGTAGAATGCAGTAGGATGTGGTTACTCATACTGAAAGAGGAAGTCAATAGAAAGAAAATACCACGATTAGTAAGTCAATAACATATCGAGTTAGTACAAATTTTATATTTTAGTATTACTTATTGTATATCTATGTAATATTAATATTATTTATAATTTAAACATATTAAAGTCAGAATTTGGTATTAGTTTTTTGAAGGTAGATTAAATGTAAGACCAAATACTTACGATGTCGGGATAGTATCACGAGGTTTTTTCCTGGTTTTCCCTCGTGATTTACTATGGAATCTCTAACGCGAGAATTTTACTGTCATCGTTGCATTTGGTTGTCTTTTTAAAGACAGATCACATGCTATGATTTTTTTGCGACGGATATTCTTGAGTTGGGATTGATTTCATGTAATCGAATGAACTATCTTTTAGTAAAGTCGTCCCAGGAACGCAACTCATAAATATTGGCGATATCATTTTAAAGTCTTCTACTTTAAAATGTATAATATACGTCTGAATTGCCAATATAAATGAGTCAGATTAAATAAATTATTAGAAGAATTTTTTTTTACTTAGCAACAACATGTTTGTTTTATTTTAATAGTATTTTGTATTTTGACAACGAAACCCGATTTGGGCTTCGAAACGTTAATAAATTCATTTTTTAGTAAAATTGTGGCTTATTTCCCATAAAAAATACGTAATTATAAAAATGCCACAAGGAAATAGCTTCAGAACAACATTAGTTTGTTTTAAATATATGTTGGCAAATAAATATATGTTCGAAACGTTAATAAATATTTTTTTTTTTGGTAAAATTGTGGCTTATTTCCCTTTATAAATAGTTGATTATAAAAATGCCACAAGGAAATAGCTTCAGAACAACATTATATTTGTGTGTGAAATGTATCATTTTTGTGTATTTTAGGTATGTTCTAATTTATGTTATGTATATATAGGTTTTTACTTGATTATTTTAAATCATTGTGACGTTTAACTTGCTAGAAACCTTGTAATATTGTGTAATGCGTTAAAAGTAATTAGTTTTGAAACACCAATTAAGTAAAGTTTATTATGTTGTTGTTTTCACCAATTTTGAAAAAATGTGAAAACATTGAATTCACGTCCGTCTGTCCGTCCGTCTTGTCTGTCTGTTTGCAAACTCAACTCCTCCGTCATTATACCAGGTAGAATGACAAATGAGGTGTCAAATGAAAGCTTATCCAAGGATGGTACTAAAGGTGGGAAATTTAACCTAGGCTATCTGTCCGTCTGTCTGTCCGACTGCGTATGTGATTCCTTCGTCACTATACCAGGTAGAACAGCAAATGAGGTGTCAAATGAAAGCTTATAATCCAAGGATGGTACTAAAGGTGAGAAGTTTGACATAGGCTGTCTGTCCTGCTGTCCGTCCGACCGCGAATATAACTCCTCCGTCACTATAACAGGTAGAATGACAAATGAGGTGTCAAATGAAAGCTTATAATCCAAAGATGGTACTAAAGGTGAGAAATTTCTCACCTTTAGTACGATCCTTGTATTATATATAAGCTTTCATTTGACACCTCATTTGTCATTCTACCTGTTATAGTGAGGGAGGAGTTATATTCGCGGTCAGACAGACAGATGGACAGACAACCTAGATCTAATTTCCTACCTTTAGTACATTCCTTGGATTATAAGCTTTAATTTGCACCTCATTTGTCATTATACCTAGTATAACGATGGAGAAGTAAATGTTATTATTCTATTATTCTTGTAGGTACATTTAACATTGATTGAAATTATGAAAGAAATATATAGAAAACAGCATGGCAACACTGTACATAAAAATTCAGCCACATTCAGCTGTGCCGGCTGTGCGTTACATAGGGTGCTTTAATATCCAAGATGTCCAAAATTTTTTTATTAATTAGCCAAGTACTTTCAGCACATCACGTGCCCTCATCAGAGCTTCATCCTATAGGTATAAATCCTTCATAGAAGAGTAATTGCCAAACAACACATTAAAATGTATAGATACTGGGCCAAGCCACAGATCTCGGGTGTAAAACCCCTTTACAATTATTAATAAAATCACATCTAAATTCTTTTTTATTTTTAAAAAGACAATATGGCTGCGCTGCACCATTGTAAAAGTGAACAGCTGTGGACTGTCATTCATTAAAATGATAAGAAGACTGATGAAAAAGATAATGCAGGATCCTTTTTATCATTTTAATGAATGGCAGTCCACAGCTGTTCACTTTTACAATGGTGTAGCGCAGCCATATTGTCTTTTTAAAAATAAAAAAAGAATTTAGATGTGATTTTATTAATTGTAAAGGGGTTTTACACCCGAGCTCTGTGGCTTGGCCCAATATCTATACATTTTAATGTGTTGTTTGGCAATTACTCTTCTATGAAGGATTTATACCTATAGGACGAAGCTCTGATGGTGGCACGTGATGTGCTGAAAGTACTTAGCTAATTAATAAAAAAAAAATTTTACACACTATCATTTATTTTTGAGAACATACCCGTGTTTGCCGGTTTGACCTACTTAAAAGTGTGTACAAGTCATACAGTCTTTTTCAATTTCTTATTATTTAGACTTCCAGCACTTTTAGTGAGCCATTCTTTTTTTCGATTTCTTGTGTCTTTTCGTTTTTATTTTTTAACGTTGCTCCCAAATAATCGAACTGTCCAACTGTTTCCCGCAAGGTTCCTGTTCCTCGGTATTGACATTTATGAAATTGAAATAAAAATCTTTGCTGATAAATATTCGCGATTATTTCATTCATAGAAGATTCTGACCAATAGAAAGCGACAGAAATCTAAATTAAATCGATAATTTTTGATAATTTCCCGTCGTCAAGTATATTACGTCAGATGCCCTTCGTTGCTACGAAAAAATACATTCAGTGACATTAATCACCATTAATGTCTTAAAAATTATAAAAGTGATGACTTTCAACCGTCAAATTAATATTTATAACAACTGTTTTTTTTAATTGTACTAATTTGTACTTACATAAATAAATTACAATAAAATTTTGGTTTTGAACAGTTTTATTCATGAAATAATCGCAACAAATTGCACCCGATCTCTAAAATTAATATAGAATTTTTGCCGTCGTGACACTTTGACATAATTTCACTCGCCTTCGGCTCGTGAAATTAAAACTGTCAAAGTGTCACTCGGAAAAAATTCAATAATTTTAGAGCTCTTGTGCAATTACTACTGATAATTTTTATCGATTGTTTTGTCAGTATAAAAATCAAAATTATTAAAGGTATTCTCTTAAAAACCCCCAAAATTTGTTGCTGAATCTAATAATAATCCAATAATAATAATAAGAAAACGGTAATATGGAAATTGATGAGATTAATGCAGACTCCACGATTAGCCGCGCAAAAATACCTTAAAAAAAGAAAAATGCTGCTAATAGAATGTTTAAGTTAATCATCAGTCGAATTAATTAAACTTACCACATATTGTGGGTTTTTCACTACTGATTTAAAACTTTAAATTAAAATTAGCGACCATTTCGCCAACAAACTAAGAAAACTTAAATCGGGGGTTTTGACTGTTTATAGCTTTAGCCAGATTAATCAATATATATTCGAAGAGTAATATAAACATTCCAAAGGGGTGCCTAAAAAGAGGATTGCAACTTCAATAAGTTCATGTTCTTTACACGCTAAAAATTCGTATGTGTTTGTATCTATGTATTTTAACAATTTTTTATTTTTTTAGACTGGCCCAATCAGTGAAGGTGATGATCGCCGTAGCCATCTTCTGCACGTACGCTCTACAGTTCTACGTCCCCATGGAGATTATCTGGAAGGCGGTAAAGAATAACTTTAACCGAAAAACATTGGCAGAATACAGCATCAGAGCCAGTTTAGTAATCGTAACAGTGGTCATGGCAATTTTAATCCCCAACTTAGGGGCCTTCATCTCTTTAGTAGGTGCTGTATGCCTGTCCATGTTGGGCCTTATTTTTCCAAGTATCATCGAATTAGTTACTTTCTACGAAGACCCCGGCTTGGGTCGTTTCAACTGGCGGTTATGGAAAAACATGTTTTTGATCATGTTCGGTCTGTTGGGTTTCGTAACGGGAACCTACGTCAGTATACAGGAAATCATTCAGGGTTGAGCCATTCTACCGTTTTTCAGTATTTCTACAGTCGACTTCGCAGGGAGTCTCACATACAAAGTTGGTTTTCCGATCCGGCTGGAACCCGGTTGTTTCTTCGACCAGAGATTACCATTTGCAATGGGTTCATCTCTTTAGATATCAACAGAGGAAACAGTCGGTGAAGTAGAGGCCGTTTTAGAAATAAATGAATGGTTTTTAAACTGTTAATGAGCCTTAGTAAACGTACCCATGTAGACACAGTGTTAGATACAGACTGTTTAGTTTTGAATTAGATATAATATACCCAACTAAAAGAAGCGCTAAAATCTGCAACGTTGTCGTCTTACTTTTTTTACTTTTTCGTGTCTGGATCCGACTACAGTTTTTCTGCCCAATATCGGGCTACATCTACACCCTTTGTATTTGCGAGCCATAAATTATCGAGGGTGCACTGTGATTGGCAAAGTCTGCATACACTCGGTGGTCCACGTTTTATATTTCCCCACATTCACAAAGTGTGCTGTTCTCTATCTTGATGCCCCATTTAATGAGGTTCTGTTTTACAGGGGAAACACCTGGGCGTATGCGGTTAGGTAAAATGGTAGGTATAGACACACTATAGGATATACGCCTAATACCAGTTTTAAAGCTATTTACCTGAGTTGTTACGTGGCCAACAGGGAGGGGTTGTAACAGGACTTTTCCTCAACCGCAGATGATGGACAAGCCTAGGAAAGACACATGACATTAGTCCAAGAGTACAACAACGACCAAAACAATTGATTATAGTATAATCTTCTAAATACTCACGTGTCCCAAGCTGAGGTTATGTCACAGTAACTAATTAAAACTTTTCATCAGCTTACAAGATATTACTAGCTTTAAAGCCGTCACTGGTACAAGCCCTTCAAATGACGATGAGTTTTCATAAACTCAGCTGAATTATCGCTGATGAATCGGATTTGCAAAGTTCTCCACTTTACAATGGCCGATGTCGTCAAGCCTTAATCAAAGAGACCGGATGTCAACCGCCTTTCCTTAATGTCATTCGAGTTCATGGCTTACAACGAACATCTGAGCACGGAACCACGGTTGATTTAGTTATGTGACAAGAACCTATACAAGGGCTGTGAATCAGAAAAAGATAGCGGTACACACATTTCTACGTTCTCAGATATTCCTAAAACAACTCAACAAACCCATTTTGCAAACGAACCCCATTTTGCGAAGATGATGAGCTCGCCGTAGCTACCCATCGGGCTAGCCCTGACCTGACCCCCCAATACCAAGCCCCCAACCACAAGCCTCAACTTTCCCAAAAGAAAGGATGTGATTGTGTAACCGCTGGACACCCACTAAATGAAGGGCCTTAAGCAAAAAATAAATAAAAAAAACTAAAACAAACAACTCTCTCCCAGGACATAGAAGGAAGACACTTAAGTGTGGTCAGTCATCAAGCAACCGAAGAAATGACAATGGAAACCCCCAGACTGAATTGGTACACTGATTCGAAGAATGGATAGTAAATACAATCAGGAAGCTCAAGTTGCACCTCAGGTTACTGCTGCCTTGAGGTCTCGTGCAGGAGCTCTCAAATCAGCCTAAAAATCTCTAAAGCCACAACATCAACAACCCAACAACATGCCACAAGCGGAAGTCAACTCGGCACAACCAAATAAAACGTCTTCAACCAAGAAAAATGAATAGACAAACAGTGAATGAAATTTTAAAGTAACGAAATTGTGTCACGAACATTCAACGAAAATAAATAATAGAATAATAGAAAAAAAATAATTGAAAGGGTAAAATAGAATTAAGGCTATATACTGTTATATTTTTATGGAAAATGGTGGACATTTTAAACACTCATCTTCAGTCAAATACTTCCAACGACAAGTCCTTTATATCGATCAAATCTCCGATAAACATACCAGTTTCTCGCAAGTTTTCATCAATCCTTAGAAATATCTGATGGTAGAGAATCAGTAGGCATATTGCCACCAAATTTTGATTCAGAAGCAAATTTCTTTAATTTTACTGATAGATATTCATTATATATATCCGGGGTGTCATATCGGCTGACGCCGCATCCCCACACCTAACCGCCATCTATTTCTATCCTGGGCATCTTCCTCTTCCAAATCTCGGTGTTCCATGGCCTTCCTTATCGTGTCATTCCAGGATAGTCTTGGTCTTCCCCTTTTCTTCCTACCTGGGGGTTTCCATTTCAGGAGTTTCTTTGGCCATCGTTGGTCGTCCATTCTAAGTAAGTGACCGAACCATTTTAGGCTTCTTCTCTCGAGCCTGTCTACCGCTGTATCGTGTGCCTGCATCCTTCTTCTTATTTCTTCGTTACGTATTCTGTCCAATCGGGAGATTCCAGCGCTTCTACGTATGTAGTCCATTTCCACAGCATTGATCCTTCTTCTGGACTCTGCTGTTAATGTCCAGCTTCGCTTCCATACATGAGTACCGATTCCACAAATGTCTTCCCTATTCTTAATTTTGTAGTTCTGGATATATTTTTATCCCACCACACGGAATTCAAGCAACCTACTACCTTCCTACTTTGTTCAACTCGCCTTTGAATTTCTTTGTTGCCTAGGCCTTCTCTGTTTATTACAGCTCCCAGATATTTGAATTCTTCAACCTGTTTAATTGATGTGTTCTCTGTAATTAGGATTTCAAAGTGGGCGTCAGAATTCACGACTAGATATTCTGTTTTTTCTATATTTATATTTAATCCCCATTTTTTGTAGGTTGAATACAGGCGGGTTAACATGAATTCCATGTCATACGAATCTTGTGCCAGTACTGCTTGATCGTCAGCAAAGTGGATGTTAAACAGGCAGTCATCTCTGATCATGATTCCCATTAGTCCACAACTTCTTTTCCATTCTTTTAAAGCGACTTCCAAGTATATGTTAAATAGCAACGGTGATAAGCTACACCCTATAGATATTCATTAAGTTTTAAAAATATTTTTTTTGTAAAAATACAATTTTAATACAATATAAAAATCAAACATTGCATAGTAGCCCCATCAAAGAAAAATCTGACCCCAAACAAAATAAAGGAAGGATGAAAATTTGGGAATAGGTAATTGAAATTGTCTATTATTATATAAGAAAAAGTTTACAATTCTACATCCCCTTCATTTTACAAAAATGGAGGGGAGTACCCCTTCTCGGGGGTGAAAAATATACATTCAAAATAAGTCCGGAATTGGATAAAAATGACTAATTCTAAGCAACTTTTGTTCTATAGAGTTTTTTCACCAAGTCAATACTTTTCGAGTTATTTGCAAGTGAGTATGTTCATTTTTAACAAAAAAAAACGTGTTTTTGGACGGTTTTTCGCAACTGGAAACTGAAACAGAAGACCTCAAATATGTTGATCAGCAAGACCAAAACAAAAATCACTCCATCCAAGTCAAGCGTTAGGATTGTAAAGCCCATAGAAAAGAAAGTAGTGGTATCCAAAACTCCCAAAGCTGTTACGGCCGAGAAGAAAGGCTTATCCAGTTTGGGCTTCAAAGCAGGCCCTATGGGTAATACCAATGGGTAATGAGCAAAGCGCAGCCAAAGCGGAATTCTTTGGAAAATAGAAGGGAGGTGATTATCAAAAAATAAAAGGGACCAACGATGTTTTGAACGTAACTCACTTACTTTTAACGTTAGAAGTTTTTTTGAAAAACAGAATTAAACCTTTTTTTAAACACTTTAAAAAAGTTATAATGAGTTTTCCTCGAAAAGTGCTAATTTTTTGGTTATTTCACGTTGAACTATTCGATTTGGAATTTGACGAATAAGAACCTACTTTTCATTAGCTACAACTCTGCTTCTACTGGGTCTACAGACTTCATGCATACACCATTTTTGTTACTGTCTTATAAGTTATATTTTTGTTAAGAACATTTTTTTTCGATAAAATAATCCTTTTTAGTTATTTGCGAAAAAACGTCCAAAAACACGTTTTTTTTTTTTTGTTAAAAGTGAACATACTCGCTGGCAAATAATTCGAAAAATATTGACTTGGTGAAAAAATTCTGTAGAACAAAAGTTGCTTAGAATAAGTCATTTTATTCAATTCCGGACTTATATTTTTTCACCCCCGAGAAAATATTTTTCACTCCGTATTTCCCAATTTTTGGAAAATGGAGGGAATGTAGAATTGTAAACTTTTTCTTATAAATATAATATCATTCCTAGAAAGTCTTTCTGGTACAGTACACATTAGGCATTAGCGAGTTAGGTCACTTGTTTAAGAACTGTTCATTTATTTTTAAAAACGGCCTCAACTAAGAGCCATTGATGGCAGAATGTATTTTTACAGGTCAATTACCAACTAATGGCCAAACATAGAAGGAAAACCAAAAATTATTATTTATACATCTAACATCTATCTAAGCAGTAGCATAAAACAATAACAATTCCTAATATTTTAATTACTTTTGTAAAGAAGTAATAACGTTGTGCTTCTATAGAAAATGAGGGATTATTTAAATATTGGAACGATTTTGATAGACAAAAAACGATAGAACAAAGTAATAGTATAATATTCAATGAGCATGCAATAGCCATTACATGCGAGTGGAATACTATACTTTTTCTACGACCTTTTTTTCTATTATTAGTAGAAAAAATATTGTATTTTAAAACTCATCGTTCGTTTATTGATAAATATAACTAAACTAAAGTAATTTTTTACTAGCCGACCTATTAATAAGAATATCACTTTACTTAACATTTTTTTGTATTGCATAGTCTAAGTGAGAATCCATTGTTTTAAGTTACCTATATAAAAATCATATGTTATATATTAATTATCAACTACTCTTCATTAAAATTAAAATTTACAAAAACAAATAATGTTCGCCAATAGTACGCGGCTGAATAGTTGGTTGCCTACTATTAGGAGGCGTCGACCGTGAAGATTATTCTTATAAAGACATCCGTGAGGATCAAATTTAAAGAATGGAACGTAATAGAACGCAAGCTCATGTAACGTAATGACAGTCTGTTTCAACCTTAATATCTGTCACATAGGTCACTAGGCTATATGATTGATTAAACCCGTGAGTAATGAAATATTCCTCACAGGTAAAGTAATTGGTGTTATTATCTATTCAAAAATAGTGAATAATGAGCATGTTATTAAATGGTCGTAGAAAAAAATAATATAATTCAAAACAGTCATGACGTTCAATCGATTTATTTGATTGATTATCGTATGTTCGTTAAAAATGTTCAAGTTCCACATGTTTAAATAATTTTCTCAAAATTCTGCAAATAAAGTAAAATATTAGATCTGGATGCACAGAAATCAGTATTAACACAAAAAAGTACGTCCGTTGACGAAAAAAAAAAGTATTCACCTGATCCTTATTAAGAAATTATTTATATATACTTAAAAATAAAGGATCTAAGAAAACAAGAGCTCCCTGTCTAAGGAAACGTTACCACTAAAATCTATGTAGACAGCTCTTCCAGGAATAAACTATTTTAGAAAAAAGATTTAGTGGGACGTTTCACTACCAGTATAATAAATAATCTATATATAAGGACTTTAGAAATGCTGTGCCGAGTATACAAATGTAGACTGCAGTTAAAACTGTGATTTTCAAAAAAAGTTTTTTACGTAGTTCTTCGGTGATTTGTTTAAAAAAAAACTAATTTACTTTCATCATTTTTCCATTTCATAATTTTTTATAGTGAGAACGTCATTTATTTATATATTGTGATTGTTTAGTTGGTAATTTAAGCTCAAATTATAGTGTCTTCGATCAGTGTTCATTTCTTCTGTTTTTCCATAACCACAAGTTGTGTAATGTAGAACTTTTAGTTAACATATATAATATATACTTATATATACTTATTTATATGAGTCATTTTATTGAAAACGTACCTTTATTAAACATACGTGGGTGATTTCACGTTAATCTAGACTAAGAAAACGGACGATTCTTCTTAATTTACTTCACTTCGTAAGCCGTCCAGAAGGCATCAAACCACTTCCTTCGTGGTCTCCCTCTTCTTTCCTTCTCTTATTCTACTGCGTGCGTCTCTTAGGACGTTTCTTTCTTTTGGCATTCGTAAAACATCTCTCAACCATCTAGCAGTCTGTGCCCTGATATTTGTGTTACTTTGGGTCGTTTATATATCCATTAGCTCCTGGTTTGTTTTTCTGCGCCATTCCCCGTCAGCCTTCATTATTCAAACAAAAACTTTAGATCTGCAGAATCTGACAATCCCATCTGCTTCAAGTGCCAATTGAGCTTACAGTGCCCTGTTAACAGCCCTTCTGTGGCTTTGACTGTTTTCTTGTCTTTGCTTATTAGGTCTGCCATATATTTTGGTGAATGTTCTGTAATGAACTGTTCCACCTGTCTTTGTCCTGGTGAATTCCTCCACCATTCCAAAGATTTGTAAGCTACCTACCCTCTTGTAGACGTTCTTACTCGTTCAACGAATGACATTGACGAGTCATGTTTGGTCATTTGGCCATTTTTCCATTCCAAAAACAGCGTACCTCGCGTTTCTGGACAATCGAGTGGTATTTGCCTTCTTCAATGGACTTTTGCATCTTTTTCTTCACTGCTTTGACTGTTCATTGGACAGGTATCATCGCACAAAATCTTTTGAATTGCGTTTTAACGTTGTAAAAAAATTCTCCGAATCCAACGCTCTTGTTTGTTTTTGGTTGAGAGTGATCAAACTCGGCTCAATTTCCTTGAACAGTTCTTATATGCTTATCAATATGTTTAGAGCCTCTTAACGATTTTGATTCTTTGATCTGATGTGATCACATCTTGGACTCTGGGTCGTGACAGTTTGTGAGACTCTTAAATCTATCATCAGACGACAACGAAAAAATTCTGTTTTCCAAAATTTCACTATTGGTTATGACGGTGCTCTCCGTAAGTAGTTTAGATTAATGTCAAATCACCCTCACAGATTGATATATTAAATTTTGGCTCGGGATAATAATAATTAAATTTTGTGTGATAAAATTTATTTTTATAAAAAATAATATAATACTTAAGCAATATACTCTAACAGAATACCTGATTGTTGTGATTCATATAAAAAGTATTTTGTTGTAGCAAATAGGTGTATTCTGGCCAATAAATCTTTAGAATATATGAAGTTGTTGCACATAAAGTAAAATTGCTAGTTTTCTAAAAATCATAATATTCTAAAAGATCTATTCAACTTGAAATTTAAAACTTAGACATACAAGGAAATATTTTATAGCAGTATTAAATTTTTTTCTCAAATACTTTGAGAAAGGAGTTATTCTAAGTATTAAAATTTTTTCTCGAATATTTTGAGAAAGGAATTATTCTAGGCTAATATATTTTTGATTTTCAAAACAATACTACCGAAAAATATCTATAAGTTCTGTATTAACAGTCTAAAAGAATACCACACATTTCATTCAATTTTTTTTTAAATAAATGTGTGTTACTTTAGTTTCTTCCATTAAAGACAAACTGGTATAGTTACAACACCCAGTGATTTATTTTATATTTTTGACATTGACATTTGACATTGATATTTAACATTGACATTTGACATTTATAAAATGACAGGAACTGTTTAGTTCTACAACTTTGTGAACAGGTATAGTGATGATTCGGTAGTATTCTTTGTTTTAAATGTATCTTTATATTTCAGTAGAAGGTTTGAACACTAAACAAGTGAACACAGTAAGAAAAACAGTATTTATAGTTCCAAAGGAACTGTGTGACTTGGTGCCTTAATACCTGAATCTGGGCTTTTCTCCAGACGATGGAAAAGAAGTTGAAAACAGGGTTTGGTAACAAAAATCTAAAGGAAGAATAGTTCATTTGTTCCTTAAAACACACAGAATGCGTAGATTCCAAAAAATTCACAAATTAACAGCTATTTTGATCTTGATTCACATTCAATTGACAATGTTAAGTTTTCTTTTAATTAGTTCCTAGAAATTGTTAATCAAAATTTACATTTTTTTAATAATAACGTATCTGTGTGTGACAGTTTAGTTTGAATGGTTTAGATTTTTGAACAAATGTTATTTGCGTAGTTGCCTTTTACTATGAACTCAAAATGCGACAAAATACGTCACTTCTAAAGTACCAACTTACTGACAATCCACCATGTATGTGGAAAGTGCTAATTATGAAACCAAATAGCTTTGTTCAAAAATATATACTGTCTGAATGTGATGAACGATGGAAAATTCATGTGCCAAGTGATTTAGAGAATTAAATAGACAACCTTAGTTTTAATTTTTTTTAGTATTATTTCGTAACTTGTGCATGGATTTGAAATCTGTCCAGAAGTCAGTAGTTCCCAAAAGAATTTTGTTATGGATATTTTATTTGAATCGTTTAAAAGAAAATAAAAAATAATTATGAAAAAATATTTTGTGTTTTATTGATGAGTACCCTACCTTATTAACTCCTGATTCATACTGTTAATACAAAAAAATTACATCAAAACTTTCTTCATGGTTTATTTTAGAATAATTGCTTTAGGCAAAAAAAATCCAAGATCTAGTCATACAATATTGGGTATGCCGATGCATGACAGATTATACACATGGCGCAGCGCAGATGGGCGAACAAGAAATGAAATAGACTACATCCTAATAAGATCAAGATGGAAGTCGTCGGCCATCAACTGTAAAACATATCCTGTCGCAGACTGTGGAAGCGATCATCAACTCCTGGTATTGAACGTTCGACTTCGTTTTAAAGTCCCCAAAAGAAGACCCCAGAGAAAAATCATGTCTCTAAATCCATCAAAAATCAGTGACTTCCAACAAAACCTAGAAGACGCTCTTTCTTTAGACCAAGTAGATAGTGACCCTGAGAGTACTTTGATCTATCTCAAAGATAAGGTAATCGAGGCTGCAAAAGACTGTGAGGCAGCGGTTTCCACTGGCCGTAAGCCATGGATATCCGATAATACGTGGACTGTGATTCAACACAGAAAAGAACATAAAACTAGATACGGAACAAACGATGAATACAGAAAGTTATCGAAAGAAATCAGAAAATAGTGCCGCAAAGACAAAGCTGATTACATCTCTCAACCGAGGAATTTATTCCAGAAGATCAAACTTCTTACCAGAGAATTTAAACCTCAAACGTGGTCGGTAATAGATAAGGAAGGTAATCTAAAGACCGATACTGACGCAATATTGGAAACATTGCGAAACTACTGTGGCACGCTATATAAAAATAACGAGGTATCAGCAGAAAATCAGTGACCCTCTGACTACCCTAGAGAACCTACTGTCTTACTCGCTGAAGTCAAAGATGCAGTTAAATCACTAAAGAGAAATAAATCCCCAGGCATTGATTCAATACCATGTGAAATATTACAGTTACTAGGTGACAAAGGATTATATCCATTCTATCTGTGTCGCTGTTTGGAATTCAGGAAAATGGCCATCTGATTGGTGTACCTCAATTTATATACCGCTATTATATACACCAAAAAGGAACTACTACCAGATGTGAGAAATACCGCACACTGTCACTAATGACACATGCTAGTTAAGTCTTGTTACACATCATCAAAAAACAGATTAAAAACCTATCTACATTACCAAATACCTCAGGAACAAGCGGGGTTTGTAAAGGGTAAAGGTACAAGGGAACAAATCCTTAACCTGAGACAACTCGAAAAGTCTAGAGAATTTCAAGTACCTATGATTATATGCTTCGTTGACTACCAAAAGGCATTTGATTGTATAAGCTGGATAAATCTGTGGTCAATTTTAATAGAAATGGGCTCACCAATGCACCTGGTGACACTTATTAAAAATCTGTACCAGTCCAATATAGCGACAGTACGACTAGATCATAAGTTCTCAAACCAATTCAAGACCGAGAGAGGTGTTATGACAAGGATGCGTGTTGTCACCTGACATTTAACATTTATGGTGAACATGTCATGAGGATGGTTTTAGAAGGATGGGCAGGTGGAGTAACAGTAGCTGGTAGGAAAATCTCCAATTTAAGATTTGCTGATGACACTACACTTATAGCAGCAAATGAGCAAGAAATGTTTGATCTCCTGCAAAGAGTTGAGTACGAAAGCAATAAAGTTGGTCTAAAAATCAATAAAGCTAAGACAAAAATAATGGTGGTCGACAGATTCGACACTATTCAACTGACAACATGTTACAAGAATACCAGATAGTAAACACCCTTTTCTATCTCGGGTCTAGTATAACTAACGATGGTAACTGTGAAGCAGAAGTTCGGAGACGTATTGATATGGCAAAAAATGCGATGAGTCTCCTAACAAAAGTTTGGAAAGACAGATCTATCTCTTAAAATATCAAGATGAGACTGGTGAATGCCCTTGTATTCTCAATATTTCTATACGGAGTAGAGACTTGGACACTTCGCGCATGCGAGCGCCAAAAAATTGATAGATAGATAGATCTTTATTTAAATAGAAAAAAACCTAATATACATACAATATAAAGAAAAGAAAGTACACTATACATTTTTGATATGTTGTTTAAGCAATATTTTGAAATTATTGAGACTAGTACATTTTTTTACAGCTGCAGGTAACTGATTAAACTTAAGAAAGCTTTTAAAAAAAGCGAATTCATCGTACTTTTATACATAGTTCTAGGTATATATATATATATATATATATATATTGTTGTGATCTTGATTATTGATATGAGATGATAATTTTATATGTCATTTAATTTAATCAATGCATTACTAATAATCTAATTAATTTACCAGATCACATATCAATATGTTTTCAATCTCAGGGCTTTTTATAAAATTAATTACTTACATACGTGGCTTCTAAGTATTTCTTAATGGTTCCTAATCGGGATAGGAAAGAAAAGAGTAAAATAATAACACATATGGGTTACAATTGTAATCAAAATATTGTTTATTTTATTCAAATGGCAATCACTGCTTAATATTTGCTGTATCTTATTATTCTTAAACATAACATTTACACATGGGAATCTTATTTTCTTTTGATTTCCAATTGAAAGTTTTTATTAACATTTAACTATTATAATTTATTAGCAACAATTCTATTTAAGTTTGATGAAGCTTTTCTGATATTATTGATTATGTTTCTTCAATTTTAAATGTGGTATTTACTACGAAAAACCCATACATTCATGTCCAAAAAAATGAGACTGACCTTTTTCTGGTGCACTGAGAAAGTCTTCACACAAGACCCGTTTCCTGCTATCCTTGGCTGCAATCAAAACCTCGTCCTGGCTTCCAGTAATGTTCTCCTCTGAAACTAGCTCGTATAGCTCTCGTTTCCTGCTTCTGTCGTGATGCTGTCTTCTACCTTTTTCGATACTGCAATCAGCTACCGGGAACTCTTGGCTCAAGGAGGTTCTTTTACTCTCAACCTGGCCTACCTCTCGTTCTACGATAGATACTCCACACTCACGGAACTACACAGGCTTTCTCACTCTCCGTACACTACCGTCTACTACTCGACTTCACTTCTCGACAGCTCAAAACATTCTGATCTCTATTTGTCATTCATTCCCCTACTTTCTAAATATCCCTTCCAGATTCACAAATCAAAATTCCACCACCAACTCTCATTCGCAGTATTCCTCAAAACCAATTTTTAAACTTTCTAAATATGCTTAATGGATTTCAAAGAAAATAGTTAATTCCCATTCTAAAATTACTTTCTACTATATACAAATTTTAATGACCTTTTAACGATTTCACTTGAGTCTTATTTAATCACTTCTTAAAATTAAATATAACAATTTGTTGTATACAGGTTGTTCTAAATTTATATGCCCGTGGTTGAGAAAATTGAAAATATTTTATATTAAATTGAATTCTGTTTATAATTATCAAATTTTAATTTTCATATCACATAGAAATATAACAAATCCCCGCCTTGTATTCGATAAAATTTATCTGCATTTTTAAATAAATTTTCTCGAGGCAAAACCAACTCCCTGTATATTTCCTTACTTTAATCTACGTCTTATACCCCTTCTTCTTGTATTACTCTAATTAGTCCCACCTGTAGAGTAATTGTTTCCTTATTTTCAGTGTCCTCATCCTGTGTTAGAGTGTCGGCTATTATGTTGTCTTTCCCTTTTTCCCATATCAATCTTCTGTCTTTTTCCTCAGATTTTTCACATACTTTTACCGTGCATTCTGCATCCTCGTTTTCATATGCCTCCTCTTCAAATGCCACTGTTTCGATTATATCTTTTTCGCTTTCATTTGTTAGCTTTATTTCTCCTTCTCCTGAGCTCATCTCTTCTTTTGAGGAATCCCAGTTTTCGTTTGCTTTTGATACTCTCAATTTTTCTTCTTCTGGGCTCAACTCTTCTTTTGAGGAGCCACAGGTTTCATTTTCTTTTGTCTTTTTCTGACTTTTTCTCCCTTTTCTTCTTTGTCCTTGCTTCGTTGCCAAATTCATTTCCACTGTTTGGTCTTTACCTGATTCGTCCGTATTTTGTTTCTCCTGTTCCTTGTCCTGTTCTTCTTCTTTTTCTTCTGTTAGATTCATCGTATTATTTTTAAAATCTATCACTACATGTTTTTCTGCCAATTCGTCAACTCCTACTATCATGTCATGTGACATGTTTGGCATTATTACACATTGTAGTGCATACATATTCTTGCCCAGTCGTACCATTACTCGTATGCCTTCATTTATAGTTGCCAATGTCCGTTTGTTTGCGCCCACTAAATTTACCCTAGGTATTTTATAAATTAAATTTGTTAAGTTAACTTCTTCTATTAGTTTTCTGTTGACCAATGTTATTTCAGATCCAGTGTCTATCATAATTTTAATTGGTTTCTCGTTGATAAATCCATCCACAAATTTTAAATTAATTCCATTTTTCTTTTCGTTGTTTCTTGCCAATTTAATAAACTCCTTGGGGTTACAAAAGATTCCTGTTTGATTTTTGGTTTTTAGTGAGCGCCGTCGTGAAAAAACGCCGGTTGCTCATCGTAGTTTATATTTTCGTCATAATGTCTCTCTCCGTCATATTCATCTGTCTGGGTATTATTTACTTCTCTTCTATTTTCTCTTGGTCTGTCGGATCTGTTTCGGTTTTCTCGATATCCCTGTTCATTTTGTCTACCATTATTTCTGTTTTCTTGATTTGAGCGTGTGGTGTTTCTATTCTGGTATTCTCGATTTCTGTCCTCATTCCATTGCCTATTTCTTTGTTCATAATTTCCTCTTCCGTTGTCTCTATTTTCGTTTTCCCTTCTGGGATTAAAATCTCGTCTTGTATAGTCCCTCCTATTTTGATTTCTATCTCTGTAATCTTGTGTTTCTCGGGGCCTGTAATCTTCTCGCGACCTTCTTGATTTTCTTTCTCTTAGACGTGATTCTCTTATTTGTAGGAATTGGCATAAACTATCTATGTCTTTGTAATTTTGCAATGTGATATGGTCTTCCAGCGTTTCCTCGAAATGTCTTGCAATCAGTTCGACTAATTGTTCCGATGAGTAATTATATTGTAAATGTTTTGCATTATTGTAAATTTGCAAAGCATATGTCCTTTCTGATACACCCATCCTATCATTGTATTTCCCATTTTGCAATTCCTTGTTAATTTCCAATTGTTGGACTTTTTCCCAGAAATAATTCAAAAATTTTTGTTCAAATTGTTGCCAATTGCCGAATTCTTCTTCTTTACTGTCGAACCATAGGCTTGCTTCATATTTGAGATGGTTTCTGATAGTTTCTTTTGCTGTTTCGAAATTTCCGATGTGCTGTATTTTCTTTTTCAGGCTATTTATGAACGGCACTGGGTGTAATCTTCTTACGTCCCCGCCAAACCTTATCTTCACGTCATCTGTGCTATGTATAACCATTTCTCTTCTTTCTCCTACATTTTGTTGTGTCCGGTTTTCGTTGACTTGTTTTTCTATTTCTGTGATTCTTTTTTCCACTTCTTCTCTGTCTACTTGAATAGCATTTTCCAACTTATTTTCCAAATTTTCTATTTCCTTTTTCTGACAATTCGTTATTTCCTTTATTTTGCTTTTGATTTCTTTAATCTCTGTCTCTTGTTGTCCCATATCGTTCTTGATCATTGTCAAACATCCTTTTACTTCCTTTTCATACTTTCCTATGCGTTCCTCCATTTTCTTGTTGTTCTCTTCTATTGCTTGTTTCATTTTTTGTTGTGTTTCATCCATTTTTTGATCCAATTTTTGTTGTGTTTCATCCATTTTTTGATCCACTTTATCCATTGTCCTTTTTGCTTCATCCATTGCTTGTTTTGTTTCTCTTTGATTGTCATCCAGTTTTTGTTGTGTTTCATCCATTTTCTGTTCCATTCTTTGTGACTGGAGTTGCATCATTTGTAATAGTTTATCTATTCCTGATAATTCTTGCTGTTCTGATGCCATGATTGTCGTGTCTAAGATATCTTCTTGGTCTGAATGTTCTTTTTGTTTTTTGTTGTCTTTGCTTTGGCTTCTTGTCACAGACATTTGTTTTCAAGAAGTACTGTCCCCGCCAAATATGAAATTTTACTAGTATGTTACCAAGACGACTTTTTCTCACCCAAATATTATAAATTGTCAATAAATATATCAAATGTAAATATCGTAAAAATAAAATATTAAATCAGTTATGTAAAATTTGTACCTAAAGAGATCTAAAATTTTATGTTATCAAATGTAAGTATCTCACTTTTTACCACAGGCATATAAATTTTCAAATACCGGCTTTACTCTTTCTATCCTTCAAATTTGCCACTAGAAATACTTTACAATGCCCTCCACGTTGGACGACAGTTGTTGTGATCTTGATTATTGATATGAGATGATAATTTTATATGTCATTTAATTTAATCAATGCATTACTAATAATCTAATTAATTTACCAGATCACATATCAATATGTTTTCAATCTCAGGGCTTTTTATAAAATTAATTACTTACATACGTGGCTTCTAAGTATTTCTTAATGGTTCCTAATCGGGATAGGAAAGAAAAGAGTAAAATAATAACACATATGGGTTACAATTGTAATCAAAATATTGTTTATTTTATTCAAATGGCAATCACTGCTTAATATTTGCTGTATCTTATTATTCTTAAACATAACATTTACACATGGGAATCTTATTTTCTTTTGATTTCCAATTGAAAGTTTTTATTAACATTTAACTATTATAATTTATTAGCAACAATTCTATTTAAGTTTGATGAAGCTTTTCTGATATTATTGATTATGTTTCTTCAATTTTAAATGTGGTATTTACTACGAAAAACCCATACATTCATGTCCAAAAAAATGAGACTGACCTTTTTCTGGTGCACTGAGAAAGTCTTCACACAAGACCCGTTTCCTGCTATCCTTGGCTGCAATCAAAACCTCGTCCTGGCTTCCAGTAATGTTCTCCTCTGAAACTAGCTCGTATAGCTCTCGTTTCCTGCTTCTGTCGTGATGCTGTCTTCTACCTTTTTCGATACTGCAATCAGCTACCGGGAACTCTTGGCTCAAGGAGGTTCTTTTACTCTCAACCTGGCCTACCTCTCGTTCTACGATAGATACTCCACACTCACGGAACTACACAGGCTTTCTCACTCTCCGTACACTACCGTCTACTACTCGACTTCACTTCTCGACAGCTCAAAACATTCTGATCTCTATTTGCCATTCATTCCCCTACTTTCTAAATATCCCTTCCAGATTCACAAATCAAAATTCCACCACCAACTCTCATTCGCAGTATTCCTCAAAACCAATTTTTAAACTTTCTAAATATGCTTAATGGATTTCAAAGAAAATAGTTAATTCCCATTCTAAAATTACTTTCTACTATATACAAATTTTAATGACCTTTTAACGATTTCACTTGAGTCTTATTTAATCACTTCTTAAAATTAAATATAACAATTTGTTGTATACAGGTTGTTCTAAATTTATATGCCCGTGGTTGAGAAAATTGAAAATATTTTATATTAAATTGAATTCTGTTTATAATTATCAAATTTTAATTTTCATATCACATAGAAATATAACAATATATATATATATATATATATATATATATATATATATATATATATATATATATTGTTGTGATCTTGATTATTGATATGAGATAATATTTTTATATGTCATTTAATTTAATCAATGCATTAATAATAATCTAATTAATTTACCAGATCACATATCAATATGTTTTCAATCTCAGGGCTTTTTATAAAATTAATTACTTACATACGTGGCTTCTAAGTATTTCTTAATGGTTCCTAATCGGGATAGGAAAGAAAAGAGTAAAATAATAACACATATGGGTTACAATTGTAATCAAAATATTGTTTATTTTATTTAAATGGCAATCACTGCTTAATATTTGCTATATCTTATTTTTCTTAAACATAACATTTACACATGGGAATCTTATTTTCTTTTGATTTCCAATTGAAAGTTTTTATTAACATTTAACTATTATGATTTATTAGCAACAATTCTATTTAAGTTTGATGAAGCTTTTCTGATATTATTGATTATGTTTCTTCAATTTTAAATGTGGTATTTACTACGAAAAACCCATACATTCATGTCCAAACAAATGAGACTGACCTTTTTCTGGTGCACTGAGAATGTCTTCACACAAGACCCGTTTCCTGCTATCCTTGGCTGCAATCCAAACCTCGTCCTGGCTTCCAGTAATGTTCTCCTCTGAAACTAGCTCGTATAGCTCTCGTTTCCTGCTTCTGTCGTGATGCTGTGTTCTACCTTTTTCGAAACTGCAATCAGCTACCGGGAACTCTTGGCTCAAGGAGGTTCTTTTACTCTCAACCTGGCCTACCTCTCGTTCTACGATAGATACTTCACACTCACGGAACTACACAGGCTTTCTCACTCTCCGTACACTACCGTCTACTACTCGACTTCACTTCTCGACAGCTCAAAACATTCTGATCTCTATTTGTCATTCATTCCCCTGCTTTCTAAATATCCCTTCCAGATTCACAAATCAAACTTCCACCACCAACTCTCATTCGCAGTATTCCTCAAAACCAATTTTTAAACTTTCTAAATATGCTTAATGGATTTCAAAGAAAATAGTTAATTCCCATTCTAAAATTACTTTCTACTATATACAAATTTTAATGACCTACTCTCTATTTCCACTTAGTCTTATTTAGCATCGGCTAATGATCGATCCTTCCGCGAACAAACGATAATGGCCTATTATCGATTTCACTTGAGTCTTATTTAATCACTTCTTAAAATTAAATATAACAATTTGTTGTATACAGGTTGTTTTAAATTTATATGCCCGTGGTTGAGAAAATTGAAAATATTTTATATTAAATTGAATTCTGTTTATAATTATCAAAATTTAATTTTCATATCAAATAGAAATATAACAAATCCCCGCCTTGTATTCGATAAAATTTATCTGCTTTTTTAAATAAATTTTCTCGAGGCAAAACCAACTCCCTGTATATTTCCTTACTTTAATCTACGTCTTATATCCTAACTTACTATCTACTTCATGGAATTCTGTATTTTATTCGTGATATTTGTATACATCGTGAATATTATAAATTCCTCGGATCTTTTCCGAGTTCCTGTGCCTCAACTCATAACTATTTATCCCATTTTCATTATTCACGATGTACGGGCCTTCGAAAACAGGCATCAACTTTGCGCAAATGCCCCCAGGAAGATTTGATACTCGTAATGCCCTCACGAGTACTTTTTCACCCTTTTGGAAAGTCACTGGTCTTCTTTTTCTATTTTGTTCCTGTCTTTGGATATATTTTTCGTTGCTTCGCCGTAATCTTCTCTGTACGGTTTCAATCACCTGGTGATATTCTTTTGGCTCTTGGTCTTCCCATGGCCTTATCGGCAGTACACCCTTCATGATGTATTCTGGGGTCTCTTTTGTTACTGTGCTCGGAATTGTATTTAGATACCTTTCTATTTCCGCCATTTTCCTGTCCCAGTGGCGATGTTGACCATCTGTTGCAATGCGGAGAAATTTCGTCACTTCCTGTATGAATCGTTCAGAAGGATTACTCTGTGGATGCCTGATGCTGACAAAATTTGTCTCTATTCCTCGTTCTCGAAGTTGTCCCTTGAAACGATCATTTCGGAAATACGTTGCATTGTCCAGTAGAATCTTTTTTGGTGTTCCTACTATGGCTATAAAATTGTCGATTTTTCTTAATATTTCTTCCCCCTTTGTGGTGCGGCAACTATATAATTTTACGTATTTTGAAAACACATCCACCATTACCAGAATATGTTTGTTCCTTTTAGTGGTCATAATTAGATCGCTTAACATATCTATTGCTACAATGTCTAGTTTGTTTCGGGCTTCAATATTTTTGGCAACATTTTCGTTTTTGAAATTCCGACTCTTATATTTTTGACATACATCGCACTTCTGGGTAATTTCCTTTGCAATGCGGTAATCCTGTCGGCTTATGTAATTTTCCCTAAAAACGAGCCAAACTTTTCTGCTACCGATATGCCCATTGTCCTCATGTAATTTCTTTATTATCTTTTCGGCCAATGTCTGTGTCACTAAATATAGTTCCTTTCCGTCTATTCTCTTAAAATATATGTTATTTTCTACTTCCGCTCTTCTTTTCTCTCTTTCCTCTAGGTCTTCCTGGTTTGTCCTTATCTCATTTAAAGAATATATCCCTTCTTCTTGTATTAATCTATTTAGTCCCACCTGTAGAGTAATTGTTTCCTTTTTTCCGGTGTCCTCATCCCGTGTTAGAGCGTCGGCTATTATGTTGTCTTTTCCTTTTATATATCGGAACTCAAAATCATACTCCTGTAATAATAGAATGCCTCTATGTATTCTATTATTTACTAATCTATTCTTCATGATATGTACTAAAGCTGCATGGTCTGTTTCGATTGTGAATTTTGCTCCCAATAAGTAAAACCTCAATTTGTTTACGCAATATAGTACACTGGCAAACTCCAATTCTGTAACACTATATTTTCTTTCATGTGTTTTAGTCACTCGAGATATAAAACATATCGGTACTTCTTGGTCGTTTTGTATTTGAGACAGAACTCCTGCAAATTTTTGTATGGACGCATCAGTTCGGAGTATAAAAGGTAAATTGTAAATGGGGTGGTATATTTTCGTTCCTTTTGAGAATTCTCGTTTTAATGTTTCGAAAGCTTCCTTCTGTTCTTCTTTCCAATTCCATTTTATTCCTTTTTTAAGCAATTTTATCAGAGGAATTTCCTTTTGGCTCAAATCGGGAATCAGCTTTTTAAAATAATTTATCGTGCCAAGAAAACCTCTCAATGTTTTCAAATTCGTTGGTCTTGGGTATTCATCTATGAGCTTGACTCTGTCTTCGGCTAATCTTACTGTTTTGGTGTCCAATTGAAAACCCAAATAAATGACTTCTTTTTGAAAAAATTGACATTTTTCAATGTTTAATTTCAATCCCGCTGTGTCCAATTCTTTCAGAATTATTTCTATGTGTTCCAGATGACTCTGAGTATCTTGTGAAAAAATTAATAAATCATCGATATAATGAACTATGAAATCTTCATGGCGATTCAAAATGGTATGTAGAGCTCGGACGAGTGCAGCACAAGCACTCTGCAATCCAAATGGCACTACCTTAAACCGGTAGACAATACCATCAATAGAAAAAGCGGTGTAGTTTCTACACTTTTCAGCTAACGGTATCAACCAAAAACTGTGTTTTAAGTCAATTTTCGAAAATATGTGTGACCCGGTGATTCTTCCAAAAATGGCCTCGATGTTTAGAGGTGATTCATATTGTGATACAGTGTGCTGGTTGATATTCCTGGCATCTAAACATAATCTCAATTCTCCATTGCTTTTCTTTACTATCACAATCGGGTTAACATACGGTGAATCACATCTTTCGATGATTTGATCTTCCAACATTTTATTTATTTCTTCTTTCACCTCTTGTCGATACTTGTATGGAATCGGGTAAGTCTTTGATCGAAAATTTCCCAAGTTTTTCACCTCAAATGAATGTTCGTACTTTTTAGCCACTCTGTTTTCCTCATTGATCAAATTTTCGTAATTTCTTAACATCAACCGCAATTCTTTTTCTTTCCCTTCTCCACATATCAATTTTCTGTCTTTTTTTTCAGATTCTTCACACATGTTTACCGTGCATTCCGCATCCTCGTTTGCATATACCTCCTCTTCAAATACCACTGTTTCAATCATATTTTTTTCACTTTCATTTTTTTGCTTTATTTCTTCTTCTCCTGAGCTCGTCTCTTCTTTTGAGGAATCCCAGGTTTCCTTTGTTTCTGATACTCTCAAATTTTCTTCTTCTGGGCTCAACTCTTCTTTTGAGGAGCCACAGGTTTCATTTTCTTTTATCTTTTTCTGACCTTTTCTCCTTTTTTTTCTTTGTCCTTGCTTCGCTGCCAAATTCATTTCCACTGTTTGTTCTTTACCTGATTCGTCCGTATTTTGTTTCTCATGTTCCTTGTCCTGTTCTTTTTCTTCTTCTTCTGTTAGTTTCATCGTATTATTTTTAAAATCTATCACTACATGTTTTTCTGCCAATTCGTCAACTCCTACTATCATGTCATGTGACATGTTTGGCATTATTACACATTGTAGTGCATACATTTTCTTACCCAGTCGTACCATTACTCGTATGCCTTCATTTATAGTTGCCAATGTCCGTTTGTTTGCGCCCACTAAATTTACCCTAGGTATTTTGTAAATTAAATTTGTTAAGTTAACTTCTTCTATTAGTTTTCTGTTGACCAATGTTATTTCAGATCCAGTGTCTATCATAATTTTAATTGGTTTCTCGTTGATAAATCCATCCACAAATTTTAAATTAACTCCATTTTTCTTTTCGTTGTTTCCTGCCAATTTAATAAACTCCTTGGGGTGACAAAAGATTCCTGTTTGATTTTTGGTTTTTAGTGAGCGCCGTCGTGAAAAGACGCCGGTTGCTCATCGTTGTTTATATTTTCGTCATAATGTCTCTCTCCGTCATATTCATCTGTCTGGGTATTATTTACTTCTCTTCTATTTTCTCTTGGTCTGTCGGATCTGTTTCGGTTTTCTCGATATCCCTGTTCATTTTGTCTACCATTATTTCTGTTTTCTTGATTTGAGCGTGTGGTGGTTCTATTCTGGTATTCTCGATTTCTGTCCTCATTCCATTGCCTATTTCTTTGTTCATAATTTCCTCTTCCGTTGTCTCTATTTTCGTTTTCCCTTCTGGGATTAAAATCTCGTCTTGTATAGTCCCTCCTATTTTGATTTCTATCTCTGTACTCTTGTGTTTCTCGGGGCCTGTAATCTTCTCGCGACCTTCTTGATTTTCTTTCTCTTAGACGTGATTCTCTTATTTGTAGGAATTGGCATAAACTATCTATGTCTTTGTAGTTTTGCAATGTGATATGGTCTTCCAGCGTTTCCTCGAAATGTCTTGCAATCAGTTCGACTAATTGTTCCGATGAGTAATTATATTGTAAATGTTTTGCATTATTGTAAATTTGCAAAGCATATGTCCTTTCTGATACACCCATCCTATCATTGTATTTCCCATTTTGCAATTCCTTGTTAATTTCCAATTGTTGGACTTTTCCCCAGAAATAATTCAAAAATTTTTGTTCAAATTGTTGCCAATTGCCGAATTCTTCTTCTTTGCTATCGAACCATAGGCTTGCTTCATATTTGAGATGGTTTCTGATAGTTTCTTTTGCTGTTTCGAAATTTCCGATGTGCTGTATTTTCTTTTTCAGGCTATTTATGAACGGCACTGGGTGTAATCTTCTTACATCCCCGCCAAACCTTATCTTCACGTCATCTGTGCTATGTATAACCATTTCTCTTCTTTCTCCGACATTTTGTTGGGTATTGATTTCCGCAATCTTTCTTTCCACTTCTTCTATGTCTGCTTGAATAGCGTTTTGCAACTTGTTTTCCAAACTTTCCATTTCTTTTTTCTGGCAATTCGTTATCTCCTTTATTTTATTTTGAATTTTCATTTCTTGTTCTTTCATCTCGTTTTTCATTGTTGTTAAACATCCTTTTACTTCCTTTTGTATGCGTTCCTCCATTTTCTTGTTGTTCTCTTCTATTGCTTGTTTCATTTTTTGTTGTGTTTCATCCATTTTTTTATCCAATTTTTGTTGTGTTTCATCCATTTTTTGTTGTGTTTCATCCATTTTCTGTTGTGTTTCATCCATTTTTTGATCCAATTTTTGTTGTGTTTCATCCATTTTTCGTTGTGTTTCCTCCATTTTTTGATCCATTTTTTGTTGTGATTCATCCATTTTTTGATCCACTTTATCCATTTTCTTTGATGTTTCTTCCTGATTTTTATCCATTTTTTGTTCTATTCTTTGTGACTGGAGTTGCATCATTTGTAATAATTTATCTATTCCTGATAATTCTTGCTGTTCTGATGCCATGATTGTCGTGTCTAAAATATCTTCTTGGTCTGAATTATTCTCTTGATTTGAATGTTCTTTTTGTTTTTTGTTGTCTTTGCTTTGGCTTCTTGTCACAGACATTTGTTTTCAAGAAGTACTGTCCCCGCCAAATATGAAATTTTACTAGTATGTTACCAAGACGACTTTTTCTCACCCAAATATTATAAATTGTCAATAAATATATCAAATGTAAATATCGTAAAAATAAAATATTAAATCAGTTATGTAAAATTTGTACCTAAAGAGATCTAAAATTTTATGTTATCAAATGTAAGTATCT